>NC_134896.1:57512535-57532535 GCF_041734735.1 Babylonia areolata
CATGTGTATGTGTCTATGTTGATCTGTATCAGAATCTCGCATATTTGCATGTGGCTGAGTGTGTACATGTATAGAAGCACATAGAGTGTGTACATATGTGCTTTGTTTTGAACATCATATATATATGTTAAGTTCAAGTGGTACAAGTACATGTGGTTCTCAGATAGTAAAGAGTGGTAACTCTCTCCATTCATAAGGTACACAACTTCAAGTCAGTGCTGCTCACGCCACCAATTCAGCTAGCACACAGGTAAATAAAAGGTACACTGGAACAAACCCAGACACTTCCTCAAAAAGGAAGTACCAGGCCTGTCCTTATACCGATCATTTGACATGTGCACACAGCAACAAAGGCAGAAGAAATGTGCAAACACAAAATAGCTTTTATTCAAGACTGGCATAGCCTCTTTAATCCTCAACAAGCCACACAGAACACATGGACAATACAGAACAAACACATGGTTGCCTCCGTGGTTTTTCAACTGGAAATTAACAAATAATGAGACCAGGAGATGAAATGATTAACAAATAGTAAAGAGTGGTAACTCTCTCCACATATACCTTTTATTTACCTGTGTGCTAGCTGATTCGGTAGCGTAAGCAGCACTGACTTGAAGTTGTGTATCTTATGAATGGAGCCAGTCTTGAATAAAAGCTAATTTGTGTTTGCGCATTTCTTCTGCCTTTGTTGCTGTGTGTACATGTAAAATGATCGGTATAAGGACAGGCCTGGAACTTCCCTTTCGAGGAAGTGTCTGGGTTTGTTCCAATGTACCCTTTATTTACCTGTGTGCAAGCTGAATCGGTAGCGTAAGCAGCACTGACTTCAAGCTGTGTATTTTATGAATGGAGAGAGTTACCACTCTTTACTATTTGTTAATCATTTCATCTCCTGGCCTCATTATTTGTTAATGTATAAGTGGTTCTGCTTTGTTTTCAATGTCGCCTGTATGTTTAGATAAATACAGGCTGTACTCCAACATCAGTGTGGACGGCCAGTGGTGTGCATCAATAACTTCCTTCCCCACCAACACCAGGAAGAAGGAAGTGACGTGTCCTACCATCATGTATGGACAGACAGTCCGTGTCACCAGACTTACCTATACCGGGAACGATCCGAACGGTCACACACTGAATCTGTGCGAGGTTCAGATCTGGGGTGTGCATCAAATGTGCACATTGTCTCCTTGTATCTGTCTATCAGTCTGTCTGTCTGTTTTCTCATGCAGTTCTGAAAGTATATGATTTGCACACACACACACACACACACACACACACACAGTGTGTTTCTCAAAGACCTGAAACAAGAACAGATAACTGGCAGTCCAGGTATCTCCAGAAAACGCTGAGCAATTCATAATTCATTGGCGTTGAAAGGCTCACGTTGCACCGGGAGTGTTGCTCTTTGGTGCTCGCTGTCTGGCTCCACGACTCAGTGAGAGAGAGAGACAGACAGACAGACAGACCGAGAGAGACATAGACAGAGTCAGAGAGAGACAGACAGACAGACAGACCGAGAGAGACATAGAGTCAGAGAGAGACAGACATGGGGCGGAGCAGTATTTCAGTTCATTACGTACAAAATCAGTTCACTCCCTGATTTCAGAATGTAACACTGGTTTCTTCGGTCCGACCTGTGTTAAGTGTCCGCCCCTTTGTGTGAACAACGTATGTGACCAGACCACAGGGCGTTGTGCTGCTTGTCCTGATGGCTACCGAGGGGAAACGTGTTCTGGTATGGTGTTATCTGTGTGTGTGTGTGTGTGTGTGTGTGTGTGTATGTTTGTACGTACGTCTGTGTGTCTTTATGTATGTATGTATGTATGTGTGTCAGTGTGTGTGTATGTGTTGCTGTTGTTGTTGTTGCTGCTGCTGCTGCTGCTACTGCTGTTCTTGGATATGAGACAGACCAATTTAAATTGTTTTGTTGTGCATCGACTATGGACCACACTTTAAAACAGGAAATGAGAACAAACAAATGTTAACAAAAGCGAGAATAAACTATCCTCTCTGCATGTTAATATTGTGCACAAACACTGGGGGGGGGGGGGTACATTTGCTCAGCAGAAGAATATCAAACAAGGAGAAAATAAAATATGAGAAAGAAAGAATGTCTAATGCTTCCATCATTCATTTTCTTACTCTAAAGATTTCTGGCTCATGAATGTCTTTGTAAAAACCCTGTGTTTCGGTTGTGTGTTGGTCCGTGTGTGTCTGTACGTCTGTGTTAATGTATGTATTTGTGGGCGTCCGAGGTCAATTTAAACATTCATTTTATCTGGGAATACTTTGTCGACGCTGAATTTAGTTCCAGAGTAGGAAAATGTCACACACACACACACACACACACACACACACACACACACACACAGAGAGAGAGAGAGAGAGAGAGAGAGAGAGAGAGAGAGAGAGAGAGAGAGTTCATTGCACGTAATTATTATGTTTCCTGATTTCAGAATGTAAAGCTGGTTTCTACGGACCATCCTGTAACGTCCCGTGTCAGCAGCAGTGTCTGTACAATGAATGTACCAGGGACACAGGCCTGTGTGAAGCTTATCCAGAGAACTACCAAGGAAACACGTGTTCTGGTATGGTACAATTTATACTGCAAATCTGTGGGATTGAGAGTATATCCCTGAATGCAATGTGCACAAAATGTAGTGAAGGGATACAGAGTAAACCTACTGAAGTATAATACTGATTCAGGATTACTGTTTTATTTTTGCTATTCAGAATATACATTGATATATGCTTAAAGAATGAGGGCAAGTGGATAAAAAGAACTACCACGATTGCATCATTTAGATGAAAACATCAATCAAGATCATATTGACAAGTCCTGACAATATTGTCCACAAAGCAAAAAAGAAAAGAGAAAAAGACTCACTTGGAGTCTGGGATATCACCCTCCCCCAACCGCTGTCTGCATGGCTGAGAGCTTCCTTTGAAACGTAAACCCCCCACCCAACACCTCTCTACTCCCACTCCCTCACCAACTGTAGGGTGGAGGCGTGTGTGTGTGTGTGTGTGTGTGTGTGTGGAGGGGGTCTAAGGCACTACCTGTATCTGCCCTCATGACTTGTCCTGTTCACCCAACACACCCAGATACACGTCCCTACTTCCATTCCCCCAGCCTGTGTCCCTCCAACATCCAGCCTTCTGTGTGTGTAGTTGATGCAGTTCAGTGTGTGTGTCCACAGCTGTTACAGACACCACGCCTGTGATTGTTGGTGTTGAGGTGTCAGTCATCGTCGTCATTCTTATCATCGTCATCGTCCTCATCGTTATCTTCGTTAGGTTTGTTCTCTCTCTCTCTCTCTCTCTCTCTCTCTCTCTCTCTCTCTCTCTCTCTCTCACTCGCTCGCTGGCTCGTTTGTTCGCTCACTTGCCCTCTATTTATCCTTATATTTTGCTCTCTGTCTCTCTCCTCTGTGTGTGTGTGTGTGTGTGTGTGTGTGTGTGTGTGTGTGTGTTCATAGAACACTATCTATAAAATGCTAAACAACTATATATACCTGCAGCGGTGGCGAAATGCTTGATACCTTGTACTGATCGTAAGGAGGATGTGGGATTGAGCATTGTCAGTGGTGGGAGGGGGAGGGGGGTGGGGGCGGCTTTGTCCCATGCTACCCAGACCTGAGTGTGCCAGAGGCTGCAATGGAAAGACTGGGACATACAGTGGAGCGTCATCTGCTTTAGAGGCTTCAACAGCAGGTTGTGTCCTGCATATATTGAATGTGATCAAGTACTACCGAACACCACTGTAGGCACCCAGCAACATTGCAGCGTCTGCTCTGGTGTGTGGCCTCCTGGTGACCTGACATCCATAGCTGCCTGTGGACTGCCAGCACTGACTGCAGAAATGAACCTGGGTGTGGCTGTGTATGGGAGACAGTATGACAGCCAATTTACTGAAGACAGACAACTTACTATTGTTGTGTGGACACTTCCGATCTCACAATATAAGCACTTATGTGATGACATCACAAAAATCAAATCAATATACCAGACTTACTGTTTGATTCCAATTCAGAACAAATGATAAATCTGGTGAATAGCTGGTTAAGGACGTCTGTAGACCTTTGGTATGTATTCTTCTGGTGAGCAAACTTTCATAAGTTGAATGTCTTTCAGAGGACGACAACACAACGCTAAATCACGTGCTCAGAAGTCCGACACGTGCAACACGGCACAGAAAAGCGGGGAACTGGGACAGCCGGAACATGCTGGCTCCTCCCCGCTGTCGTTTGCTCCAGCCATCGTCACTGCAGGTTGGGGTCACAAAGCCAGTGCACGTTCATGTATACATTGTGATACAACAGGCAGATGCACGCACGCATCACTTGTATGGTGTTATGTAATCAAAGTTTTTGGTTTTCATATATAGTAAAAAGCTCACTATTCAGTTACATCTTATGTATTTATGTAAATACATGTATAGAATGTAACTCAGACCTATATTTATCATTTGAATTTTGATTTTCATGTGTGAGCATGTAATGCAGTTGCATACACAAATAGATGTATGTATGACATTGAAGTTTACAGCAGAAAAAGAGTGACTATTTAAAAAAAAAAAGGTCTAGATTAGGAAGTAATTATATATATATATATATATATATACACACACGTGTGTGTATGTGTGTGTGTTGGGTCTTACTCAATCAGGGTTATCACAAAAATATGTAATATGATGAAAATGTGTTGTGAATGACATTTTTTTCTAATACTAATAGTAATCATAAAGCAGACAGGGACATTGTTAATACCCATATTGAGATTTTTCACATTGCATTAATTGTTTCTCTATGATTAAGCTTATAATGCATTACGTAATAGTTTAACAAAAAGTTCAGTCACATCTTATATATCTATACAAGTTATGTAACTTAACTTTATTACCAATCTTGTGTGTGTCTGTGTGTGTCTGTATATTGGTCACACTTAGGTGCATTTCCTCTTTCATTTAAACAAAAGCAGGTATGAGTTATAAATTATTTTTTTCCTTTGTGACTTTAATTTTGAAAAAAAGAAATGTGAAAAAAACCACAAAAAGAAACAACAACAACAACAACAACAACAACAACAAAAAAGTGAAATCCAACACAGATTTGTGTGGTGTATGTTTCTATGTTGGGAGGTGCACATGACTTTTGTTTTGCAACTGATTTTGTGTGTGTTTTGATTCAATTATTGTAGTAAGTGCATGTCACAAGTGAGTCTTGAAGGCCTTGCCTCTCTTGTTCTCTGCTTATGTCAACAGCATGCACTGATAAGAGAAATATAAAACTGATTCAGGAGCTTGTAAACAAACAGATAAACTTCAGAATCACAATAACACCACCAACAATAACAAAACTACTATAAATAAGTAGAAAGAAAAAGAGATATCCAGAACTCTATGTGAATGAAAATAGTTCACAAAACACAGGGTGTTATTATTCACAAAGATCAATGTTGACCTGGGCACACGACATAGGAGAACGTCTTTCAAACAAAATACTTCAGTTAGCAATTCGCAAGATTTTTTTTTCTGTACACACGTTCTTCCAGTCAATCATCAAATAACAACTTTATGGAACAGCTGTAGTAACAGGAATTTGAAAATCATTCAAAATATGTATAATGGAGTACCAAAAGTTCCCTAAGTCTAGCATCCTGACTCTCTAATGACTATAAACAACCCAGAATATCATTTTTCCATGACAGGCTGTTCTTCAACAATATTTCAACAAGCAATTTGCGTGTATTACGTTATGTATGGATATGTTCCTAAAAAGAGAAGGGAAGCTTTAATAACGACCACAGACACAGCAACATGTTATTTTAATCTAAACAAACATATTGTTTGTACACGTTCACCTTCCTATAATCTGGTGGAAAAAATCTGGAATAACAGTCCAGATAATAAAATGTATACTTATACGATCTAGAAAACAGCAACATAGTTTCCTTGATCAGAAGAGAAGATTGTAAAATATAGCAAATCTAACCAAACATTGTAAATGGAACTTCCTCCACCATGGAATATGAAACCAATATTACGATAAGATAACAAAATCTGGTATTGGCAGACAAAGAATTCCAGAGAAAATGATTTTGTTAAACACACACACACACACACACACACACACACACACACACACACACACACACCAGGTTATAACACAGACTCACTAAATTTATACAGGAAGGATAATGATTTTTTTTACGAGAGATGGGTTTTCAGAAATGCCAGTATCCGTTTCCAGGAATCTTCCTGTGCAGCCACGTGGTCAGTCGGGTTACCTCCCCACCGTATGTCCACTTCTGTGAAAGACGGAAACAACAACTTGCATTTTCATCTGGGGTGGACATGTGACGAATTCCTCCTGACGTGAAATAGTGTGACAAAATGTTTGTTGTGGTCTTCATCAGCTGTGTCATTTGATTATCGTTTACTATTGGTCATGTCATACAGTTTAACTAACATTTACTGCATCTATTCCGGCGAAACAGAAACAGTGCAGAAGTGCATAAATGGAGATTTATGTGAGACAAAGAAATAAATACATTAACACTTTTGTGACTGATCACATGTACTTTTGTCTTTTGGAAGGATGATTTTTAATTGTACTTCTGGTGAATGGTCAACTTGTAAAAGAAAAACTTTGAAGAATGGAATTATTTCCATAAAGAAGTAGACGTTCTTCAAAACATCGGAGCATCGATGCTTTCCAATGTACTTTTGTGCACTGACAGCTCAAGTAAAAAAAAAAAACAATTTCAATAGCTTAGGACACTCAGTTTGAAGCGGTCACTGATTATCGCTTTCCATCAATTTTCATAGAAAAAGATGAGTTACAGATAAAATGCAAACTCAGAAAATGGTAGCTCAACTATGTTTTGTACCAATGAAAACCTCCATCATATAGAAAAATTAAACAACACAATAATGAATCGACGAACTAATACATTAACTGATGCTCTGGGTAATATAAAATACAAAGATATTACAGACACAGAGAATGATACAATCACACCAAGTTTTTTTTTTTCCTCCATTGCCTTGAAGGTTATGTTTTCTCAATACATATTATTTCATTATGACTATCGCAAAGTATTTTCATACACATCGCATATGATGTTCAAGTTGGTAAAGTTTTCAGATTACAGTGATACCAGATTTATTATTGAGAGAAAAAAAAGCAAATAACAGAAAAACGGACAGAATTGTAGTCAGACTTTTGCAGTTCTTACTGATGTTTATGACTTGTTATTTGTGTCTTGGTTTATTTCCGCAGTGTCATTGATTTTGCAATGAAAACGGGATGCCCGTGTTCCCAGCCACAAACTCTCTCATCACACTTACTCCAAGTTCGGTGAAAAGAGAAACTGCAGTAAGGGGTGTACGGTGGTTCCAGCAGGTGACCTGCCCCTGGATAGTGAACCACCTCCATCAGATGTCTCTTATCCTGAGGGTACATGCTGTGACAGACGTCGGCCAGTTCCAGGTTCATCGCCTGATCATCGTCACTCACCAGCATCAGGATGTGGGCTGAACTCTCCCATACCTGACACACAAACACACGTGCTCGTCACCCCCATCGCCCAATCTGTGTGTGTGTGTGTGTGTGTGTGTGTGTGTGTGTGTGTGTGTTTGACTCACAGGGATGAGATGATCTCTGGTGACTGAAAAGCAGTCTGTGGTTTCGTGTCCTCTTTCTGTTTGCTTAGCTTTACTCGGGTCCACCCTGCAAACACACGGTTGAGTACAAATAAGGACCTTGTCCTTGCAAACACACGGTTGAGTACAAATAAGGACCTTGTCCTTGCAAACACACGGTTGAGTACAAATAAGGACCTTGTCCCTGCAAACACATGGTTGAGTACAAATAAGGACCTTGTCCTTGCAAACACACGGTTGAGTACAAATAAGGACCTTGTCCTTGCAAACACACGGTTGAGTACAAATAAGGACCTTGTCCTTGCAAACACACGGTTGAGTACAAATAAGGACCTTGTCCCTGCAAATATACGGTTGAGTACAAATAAGGACCTTGTCCCTACAAACACATGGTTGAGTACAAATAAGGACCTTGTCCTTGCAAACACACGGTTGAGTACAAATAAGGACCTTGTCCTTGCAAACACACGGTTGAGTACAAATAAGGACCTTGTCCTTGCAAACACACGGTTGAGTACAAATAAGGACCTTGTCCCTGCAAATACACGGTTGAGTACAAATAAGGACCTTGTCCCTGCAAACACATGGTTGAGTACAAATAAGGACCTTGTCCCTACAAACACATGGTTGAGTACAAGTAAGGACCTTTTCCCTACAAACACACGGTTGAGTATAAATAAAAACCTTGTCCCTGCAAACACACGGTTGAGTATAAATAAGGACCTTGTCAACAAGGATACAAGTAAATAATTTAAATTTGAAAAAAAAGGACACAGAATTAATGTGTCACTCTAATTATCGTAACAAAGGCAAATACTGAGAAATTCAGAAAGAAGAGAATCAGATTGAATCAGTCGTTTGAAAAAGTTCAAACGGTTGGCAACCACAGAAAAATACAGCTTAGCAAATCATCCTGGATCATTTAATCAAATATGAGCGATTGTTAATGATAAACTGTGTGTTCCGTCCATGATTTGCATTTTTTTTCTTTTCGTTTAATTGTGAACAAGCCCATACAGGTGATAAGCTATCGGGAACGAGCACATGCATACTATTGAATACTTATTGATCTTGTACGATTTCGTATTTTCCGAAAAAGACAACTTGGGTGAATGTAGATAGCGCAAGAGCATCACATTGAGTATATAGCACAAAAACCTTTCCATGCACATATTCATAATTTAGAATGTAATGTTGGTGATGAGTGAGGTCTGTTTTAAGAGAGTTGTGCCCCTGGATACAAAAGATAACTATTTATTCAACATAACGCCCCTCTACCAGGTCCATTTGAGAGATGTGTGTGTCAATGTAACTTCCATACTGGGCAAAAGAAGTTCCTATTTAAACAACAACAAAAAAGTTACTACATCAATCAGCGTACAAAAACGATTGCTATCAATCAGCATATCAATATGTCACAAAAACGTTTTGTGAATAAAAAAACGAGAGAAAAAACATAACCAGATGATTAAGAAAATTAAATGTTTTCTCTTTCTACGTCAAAATTCAAAGTTAAAGTTCACCCTGGACACATAGGCACACACACACACTCACACACATGACCGGAACCGGGTTATCACATAGACTGCCTTTGTTGACACAAGTGGGTCAAAACTCATTCTGACTGGATTCTGAGTATATTCCATTGTTGCTAAAGAACTGGGCAGATTCTGCAAAGGCAGAAGTTTCACGAACAGATGAAATATTTTACTTGCGTACTGAGTACGCATATTTCTATATGGATGCAAAACGGGGATCCTCACAGCACATTTGGAAGCCACAAAAATGAGAAGTTTATCGACAGACACCAAATATTAGACACTGGTCATTTCATCAACGGACAAGTGTGGATCAAAAGATCTGCTGATATCAGTTAAGAAAAGAAACCTGCATTGGAATAACCATGTAGGCTAACAAGATCACGTCAAGAGATGATGATAATTTTTTAAAAAAGAAAAAAAAAACCTGCAGAGAAGACACAACAGGAAACCTTACTTCACTCCTTTGCAGATAATCGTTCCATCCTTTCGATGTAAGTCATACACTGAGTGACAACACACAGTGTTGATGGTCACAGCTGCCTTCACCACCTGAAATACAGCGTGACCAGCCTGGTCAGTCTTCCTGATCCTTCACGTCTCTTCTCTCACAAAATAACATTCTGCATATTTAGCAGCACTATTAAGCCTATCATTACTCGATAAATTCATTCGATAATGTTTACATGATGGACACTACATACACTGATACAGAGACACACATTCTCAAACAGGTACAGACACACACACACACACACATATATATATATATATATACATACACACACACACACACACACACACACACACACACATATTATATACATTGACAGATATGGAAAGGAAATACTGTTGCACAGACCAAGCATAACAAGAACAAGAAAAGAGAGAAAATGGAAGGACTGGAGAAAAAGAAATAGAGCTAGACACATTGACAGAGAGGCCGCGTACCTCCCATATCCCTCACACGCACACACGCACGCACGCACGCACGCACATCACTACGTATTCGTATAATGGACCAATAAAATCATGGAAAGGTATTTTTACAAAGTACCTGTGGGCATAGCCATGCCATCAGCATTGAATATTCACCTCCCTTAGAATTGCCCACCACACCGATTCCACCGTTCTTCACTGCAGTGTGTGAACTGAACCATGACACTGCTTCCTGTGATTCACACACAAACACACACACACACACACACACACACACACAGGCACGCACGCACACGTGCATGCACGCACATGAGTGGTTCAGACATTCAACATATATGCATAATTGACACCGTCTAAACCTTTTGCTTGCACGTACACTTGGTGGGGATCTAACATGTGCCTTTAAGATATGTAATCCATATCTGCATTTTGTGGTTTAAGGAAACAAACATGAACAGCATACACTTTACCAGCATAACAATGTGGTTACAGTTGGTACATGTGTATGTAAAAGGCCACCAATACAAAGAATGGCATATGGGAACTGCAGTGCATGAACGCAGAAGAAGCCAGTGGATCAGAAGTAGACATCTTTAAGCTGATTAGAAACACTTGATGTATTGCTCGTGGAATATTACGCTCGTCCACCTAATTCAGTGAAGGTAATTGCCATCCAGTGTGAACATTTTGTCATCCACGGAACAGTGGATGACTCAGTGTTTAAACTGAGATGAGTACACGTCAAAAACTAATGAACATGACAATCTCACCTCAAAGTAGTCAAACGGGACATCCTCAAGTTTGGCAGGCAGATCCTGAAACCTGAAATAAGGCAGCGCCAGCACAGCAAAGCCATGCGATGCCAGCAGAGCAGCACGGAACTCTGACAGACCTCCAGTGCTACCAGTCATGTCTATCACACCTGGGTGGCGGCCGTCTCCTGCAGCACCAACGTTCGTTCATTACGTCTTAAAAGAGTTAACAGATGTTCACTGACTGAAACGAAACAACTTTTTTTTTCATGGATATTTTCGGATGTTAACATCACGTGGGTTCTCTTCATACACATTTGACTTGCTTGCAATCAGTCAGTGTACCTGTTTTGTGGTCGATTTAGACAAAGTCCGAGAAACCTTAGACTTCGTCAGATTTTGTTTTGTCCCCTTCTTATTGGACTTCCGTCCCCATCCAGATTCGCGCAATGTTCATTGATCAGCCAACCTTAAAACTTTCATTCTTTGATTTCTGCTGGATGAAAAGACTCAGAGATGAATCTGGTAGCTGGCCAGAATTATTACAACACATCGTTCTTAAGTGCTAAAAAATGAGGAAAGGAAAAGAAAAGTGTATGTAAAATAGTTCTCACCTATATATGCTGAGAGAGGAATGAAGGAATGGAGAAAGAGAGGCTGGAGGGGTGGAAGGTGAGAGAGAGAGAGACAGAGACATAGACAGAGACAGAGAGGTCCACATTTCATTCAAAGTAATGTTTCTAATCTTGAAGATAGACTCACTCACCAGGAGGCAAGAACATCACTCCTCGTACACCCCCTTCCTTCACAGGTATCCGTCTCACGTCTGCCGACTTCTTCAACCTGGTCACTGTGGTGCTGTACAGAGGTTTCTGGGTCGTCTCATTGACAACCAGATCCTCCACAGACCAGTGACCCAGATAGAGGGACAGCGTGTAGAGGACAGGGTCTTCCCCGTTCTTCACCACCATGCGGACGTTCTGGGGGCCAGAGGGGCAGGGACTCAGACTCCAGAACGGTCCCATAGGGTCCACACCTGACACACATGTGGGAAACTGGGTTGACACACCTGACTGAGGAAGATCATCAGATGTGATTGATTCAACATAATTTGATATCTTTTTTTTCTTTATCCAAATGCAGTAAGCCACCAAATTCCATATAAAACTATACCAAGAGTTATGAAAAGACTGGCTTTCTGGGAAAACTTCATGGTCACAGTGTGAATATTTAAGCACACACGAAAAGCAATGCCTTTGGAAAACAAAATATTCGAGCTGACTTTAAACAACTGGACACTTAATTTTAGATGCATTAACAATGACCAATTCTTTGAACCCGCACAAATCAAGGTGAAAAGAGAGAACACACATCGTGTTTTGCTTTTTATCTGAAACCTATTTGATCAAATCCAAGAAAGCACTATATACAGCTTACCGTAACAACAACAACAACAACAACAAAAACAGACTCCAGTAAATGGCTTTGGGCTGTGTCAAACATTTCAGGAACATATTCCTTCTAAAATATACATATTTCACAAGACATGTTAGAGGGGTTGAGTAGACATGATCATACATGTCGGAAAAAAGCCTGTCTCTCCTACCTTCGTTTTTTCAAGCTAAAATACCTGTGTACGTTCCTCCAACTGAAGCATCTCGACTCAGGTCAAGGTCACCTTCCTCACTGGACACGTAGTGACCACACGAGGTAAATGTCACAGGCTGTCTGCTCCACTCTTGCCTGTGTCGTGGCATGCAGTGTGACCTTGGCCTTCGTTGGCAGTCCTTGAACTTTGATGTGAACTTTCTGGTCAAAGAGGCTGACCTTGGGTGTGACCTGTATGGGGTCTGGTTGGGAGGACACGTGGAGGTGATGGGTGGGGTGCTGCACGGAAATCCGCTGTAACATGGTACTTTGCTTCCTTGAACACGCCGATGCTGTGAAGAATCAAAGAATCTGTGAGTGAATTGTTACATTATAATCACATCTTATAAAGTCGTATCTGTACACGGGGATTTCAGCTGTGAGGCATATTGTCACATGAATGAAACGATACCATGTTACATCATTGTTTTGAGCAGTACATAACTCTTTGTTGTGGCATGCATTCAGTACAAAATGTCCTTCCTTTACCACAGTTTATCATTCTATTGTATGATACGTGCTATTTCATCTCGTGATTTTGTTTTCGTTGCCTATGTATTACTGTAAAGCGTGGTGAGCATGCTCCTGGAGTGAGTTACCACGCTCAACAAACACAGATTATTGTTATCATCATCATAATCAAAACCATAATCATCATTATCATGATTATAATAAGTATTATCATGATTATGATAAATATTATTATCATCATCATCATTGTTGTTGTCGTTATTATCATTATCATTATCATATCTTTGATATAATCATTATGGGTAAAGTCAACACAGAAATAAATACAACAAGAGCCATTCATACCATAGAATCGAGTGGAACCACTGAGGAAAGCTGTAAATTAGGCTTTTAGAACGTGGCTGCCAATCTGATGACCTGGAACAGAGAGGAAATTTGGGGGTTCCTTGTAGAGAAAAAGCAATGACGGTGCTGTGTCACTAAAAATGTAAGAGACAGGCAGAGAAAGAGACAGAGAGACAGAGACAGAGAAGGCAACACGATCAAAGTAGATGGTTTTGGACATTTTACGCCTAGCTTCTCAATTACAAAGAATACATAGAAATAATAAGAGAAACAGCTTGGTAAAATATATAATTGGATTATCTTATTTAATTAATTATTTATTTATTTAATTAGATAATCATATTAATTAATCAATTAACTGATAATCCATTTATATATTTTACCAAGCTGTTTCTCTTATCATTTCTATGTATTCTTTGTAATCAATGAACTAATTAATTAGAAAACAATATCCAATTAAAACATACAATAAACGATTTTCTAAAAATAGTCAAATTCAATTTTCCTTATCAGATCAGTTGTTCTGGAACAGGTTAATCATGGAAATAATATCACTAACAATAATCCATGACAATCGGAATAGAAACGTCTGGTACAAATCTTGAAAATAACACTCCGAAACTGCAACATAAATCATGTAAACGTGAAGATGGTTTACACTCTTAAAGAAATTTTTAAAAAAAATCAAATGAACAAAAGAAAACTAAAATGGATGGGAAGGCATCACGCTAAAACGAAACCTGCTCTATGGAAAAACGAAATTTCGTAAACAAACAGATGTGAAAACTGGTACGAGACAAGGAAATTACATTAATGAAACGAAAGAGGTCTTAGAAGATCAGGAAGTATTCCACGAAATTCTGCACACAGAAAGAAAAACGGAAAATATGCGAAACAGGATACACACACACACACACACACACACACACACACACACACACACACACACAAGCACACACACACACACAAGCACACACACACCCATATATATATATGCTGAAAATAAACTGACAAAAATATATTTGCTGGAAGGACGTATCTCATTAGAAGAAGCATTAAGAGCTTTAATAACAAGCAAAGTGATAAGAGCCCTGCAACAGATGTTGTGATCATATACTTTTTCAATTAGTTTTGGGAAGCAGCTTGGAGACTTTATAGTTGTTCTCTGGATGAATGGTTCAATGAGGCAGAAATACTTATGAATGAAAAAGAAATTATTCCAAAAGCAAGATAAACCTCCGGAAGCTTCCTTTGCATAATATAATGAACAAAATTATTAGTGGCATCAAAGAAAGAAAAAAACAACTTTAATCACACAAAATAATTAATTAACAGCACACAGAAGATTAAAGGTTCGTGTGCATCAAAATATATCAATCCACATTTTTAATCACAATAATTAATAAACAGGTGGATTTCGGCACTGAAACTCATTTGGATAAAGAAATTGACAGCTAAATATTTCTGTTCAAAGGATTTCATTAGTTGGGCAATAGAAAGGTAATCACTTATAGCACCATTTAATTTCATTTGGGGTAGGCCATGTGGTGGGGATACTGGAGACAGAGCAGCCCTTGAGAGACAAGTTGAAGATTTTACAGAACACATCACTTACTTCAAAGACAGACGTCTTCAATCATCTTCTGCAGACACTGACATATATTATCTGGGACGATTGTTTTCTCCAAGTTCAATTTTCAAAATCAAGATTCAACACTTTTGCGTTGATCTCAAAGTTCTGATCTGCGTTTCTATTATTTGGTCACAATGAACAACCACCTCTTTTGTCTTGACGAGTCAATCTAAGTAGGCATGGTCATACAAGTAAAAACAAATTCAGCGAGGGCTGGACCACGGTCTCCTGAGAGCTCGTGTAGGAGAGACAAGAATACAGTGTCAACTCATCTGATCTTATTAAAATGATGGAGAGAGGGAGAGTTAATCGTCACTGAATAAAAGAATATATTGACAGTGGAGTAACAAAGTACAATACAAAACATTTGGCTTGTCATACTCACAACATAATATTACCTCTAAAGACCTCAACCTCTCAAATTATTTTCGCTGCAGTTTAAAACAAAACAAACAAAAAGTCTAAAGTGACCACTCTCATCGATATGTCATACTGTAAATTGTTAACTACTTTACCATTAGGCCACCCAACTTAGATAATATCCATTGTCATTTCACTCATTAACTCTGGTATTGGTTATGTTTTATTTTGTAGTTCTGCAATGTATAGATGCTACTGAACACTGGGCTTGCACTAGAGACTGACTTGTTTACAGTTGGACCAACAGGGTTGTGTGGTCAATGGTTTCTCAGCTGCAATGGGAAGTCATTTGTAGCTTTGTCTTATGTGAAGGACCATGAGTCTGAAATTAGGAGGCGAGGCTGCATTGCTTTTCAGGGCTGCATCCCAACACCCACTGTCCTCAAACCCTTTGGGCTAAGATAGTGGGAATGTAACCTGGGCAAGAAACTCTCCACTTGAATGACATTCTAGCCCAGGTAGTCAGGACAGCAGTTAACTTCAGTACTGTCCTGGTGGTCTTGGACACGACTAGCGTACAGTTGCTACTTACGAGAGAGAGAGAGAGAGAGACACAGAGAGAGAGAGAGAGAGAGAGAGAGAGAGAGAGAGAGAGAAACAGAGACAGAGATAGAGACAGAGACACAGATATACACAGAGACAGATAAAGAGACAGTGACAGAGAGACAGAAATTACCCATATCCACCAATGTTTCAGTTACATCCAGTTCAGGTCAACTGTACCTCAGTCCACACCCGTTCGTTCCACTGTCTCACTGGAAGGTGCCGTGTGTTGCAGATTCGTTAAATACAGTTGTGACGTCATAAGGGAGAATGAAACTCTGCCCGCTAATTGCGCGCGCACCTGTTTCCGCTAGAACCTGACAGGTCGCGTGCACTGCTGACGTGGATGATGGGACGATGTGGTGAGTGAGGCCACACGGCAGTGAACAGCTGGCTGCAGTTTATTTCAGACCACAGACATGCTCTGTTATCACCTGGGGTTGTGCGCGAATGAGCGAGCATGTGTGGACTGTTGGTATGTATTTTATTTTGTGTCCATTCGAGCTTGTGTGTGTGTGTGTGTGTGTGTGTGTGTGTGTAGAAAGTGTGCACACGTTTGTTTTTATGTGTTTGTGCTCTCCCTCTCTCTCTAGTATTGTGTTTTGTTTCTCCATCAGTGTCACCTAATCTGTGAACGTTTAAGTCTGAAGACTAACTTTTGGCAGGAGGAGAAACAAGGATACTGACACAAAGAAGGAGAGGGGAGGAGAGAGACAAATAGACAGACACAGAAAGAGAGAGAGGGAAAGAGAAATAGAGTGTGTGGAACGCAGAGAGAGAAAGAGAGAGAGCATCCGTTATCTAAAATTTGACTCCCAAGTCAAATCTTCGTTCTCCTCATTGAACTTATTTCCTTTTTTTGTGACAGCAGCATGCACAATGCGAAACTAAACAGATTTCATCAGTGCAGTTCATTATTTCATTCATAACTGAAACATGTTTGGGGGTTTGAGGAGAAAAAAGGAACAAGAAATAATCTGCTGCAGCTGACCTACCTCCATTCTTCAAGATTCTTTAGCAGCAGACTGAAAGCAGCTGCAGCAACAACAAAACTGCACGCACTAGAAAAGCAGTGTTTTTGGCTGGAAACCTGCAATTGCAAGACACCCATTCTAACGAAAATATGGAACATTACATGATAACAAAAATGTAACAAAATAAACAAAATTCAAGACACCCAGCTGAAAGCTCCAGCCACGTATGTTACATAGAATCCTTGGAACAAATAGTGTCCTGGAAGAGATCGGGCTGTAAATAATAATTATTGCGATTTTTGTAGGAATGAAAAGGACAACACTGAGCACATATTCTGGAGATGCAAACATTCAAAACACTTTTGGTTTGAAGAATTACTGAGGGTAAAATATGTAACATGCACCAACATTTAAATAACTGAAAGCATGGTATTGTATGGCATTGCTCAAATGGTAAGCACGGACACACTTTTTGACCTGCTGATACTTCTTTTTAAAAATCAATTATGAAAAAAAAAAACACACTACTAAGCAAACAGTGTTCCAGTCCATATCCCACAGATACTGCTGACACTATTCCATGACAGATTTGCATATTTCTATATCTGATGTTTTTCTTTTCGTGTTTTTTTTTTTTGTTTTGTTTGTTTGTGTTTTTTGTTGTTGTTGTTTTGTTTTGTTTTGGTTTTGGTTTTTGTTGTTTTGTTGTTGTTGTTGTTTTCGTTTGTTTGTTTGTTTTCTTGTTTGTTTGTTTGTTAATTAATGAAGATGAGGTCAAAACGGTAAGCTTATACTACGGTTGTAAGGAAAAGAGAAAGCAGATGAAGAAAAAAGATTCTTTGACAAAATATATTTACAAAAACTTAAAGCAAATGATTACACGTCATTTCTAGAACTAGACTGGCGGTGCTGCGACTTGTTTTTGCACACTTTCATTAAAGTCATCAATGTTCAAATGCATTTGTTTTAAGACAGATGGGTTTTCAGAAATGCCAGCATCCGCTTCCAGGAATCTTCTTGTGCAGCCGCGTGATCAGCCGGGTTACCTCCCCACGACATTTCTACTTCTGTGAACGCAGGAAACAAAAACTTTAAAAAAAATCTTCTGGGTTCTAGATATGACGATATTCTGTGTACATCAAAGAAACGCTCATGCGTGGAATATGATGATGATAATAATGATAATAACTACAACAACAATAAGAAGAAGAATAATTAGAAGAAGCAGAAGAAGAATGTACATTTACACAGCGTCCTTTCTCTTCAAGAGCTCAGGGCATTTGACGTGAAAGAAAAGATGCAGATTACATTAATCATTCATGACCACTCTTTCTTCAAGGTGCCGCCCCCCCACCCCCCAACACACACACACACACTCTACCTCTCTCATTTGTCATGCATACAAAGTG
This sequence comes from Babylonia areolata, assembly GCF_041734735.1. Classification (NCBI taxonomy): domain Eukaryota; kingdom Metazoa; phylum Mollusca; class Gastropoda; order Neogastropoda; family Buccinidae; genus Babylonia; species Babylonia areolata. Next base: position 57,530,873 of record NC_134896.1, read on the forward strand.
AGGTGACAGTTATAGGAGAAGAAGGAAACAGAGTGCTCTTAGAAAGGTTTTGATATGATGAGTTTCAGTGAAGAGTGAAAGGCAGAGATGGAACAGGCACAGCACAGTGTCACAACCGGATGCACGGATCGACCGCCACTCGCTTTTGGATCATAAACTTATCCCCGTGATTGGCGCGCAGAAAACAGTTGAATTTGAAAGTCGAGAACAATATCCATTCTTATAGTAGAGTGGTTTATTGCATGAAGTTGTAGAGGAAGCGTTTTGTTAAATGGAAAAGAAAGTATTGTTTGACAGTGTTGTGTGCTTGATGTTGGGTTACGTTTAGCAGGATGGCGGTGAACATTGTCGATGCACTGCAGAAGTGGCGTGTTGTTCGTGTGTTTAAGCGTGGTGAAGGAGGAAAACTGGGTCAAGGGGAAGCAGATATCAGGATCACACGATAGAGACAATGTCCGTGCAGATCATGCACTCATAGTTCACTTTGATCACAGTATTGACGGGCACAATAGCCGAGTGGTTAAAGCGCTGGACTCTCAATCTGAGGGACCCAGGTTCGAATCCCGGTAACGGCGTCTGGTGGGTATAGGGTGGAGATTTTTTTGGTTTTACAACTATACAAACGGGTGCGACATAATAGTGTGGCACGTAATATGGTTGGTGGGTTGATATTTAGTCACGGTGCACATAATGCAAAAGGAAAAAGAGATGGGTGTGCTTGGAAGTGTTCACTGTCACAATTAAACATTATGTTCATTGTGAAGAATAATGATGCTGTGACTATACTATAGTGAGGTGTGTAATGTAGGGTTTGAAATGTGAAGTCGAGTGTATAGAGGTATTGTGATGAGGAAAAGAGTAGACTGATTGTCACTCTAGAAGTATCAAGAAATAATTATAAAAACAAAAAAGCATACCCACATGCATGTGCAAACAATCACGTCTAGAGATGTATCGCTCCGGACACAAACCAGTGATGTATATACATGCAAGTTAAAGCGTGCAGATGGAGACTAGGTGTTTGGCACTGACAGTTGTATGTTAACATTCTGCAGTTAGGACTTTGAGAGAAACAACAGTTGTTTTATATGAAACTGGAAATTAATGTATCTTTATTGCGTGTGAGTAAATGGAGGTCAACTTACCGGTGGAAGTTGTCTCCCATCTTTAAATTGGATTAGCCTCGAAGTTACGTAAGGGAAGTAATTTGTTAAATATTCTCCCTTGAGGGATTCGACGTTGAATTTGTGACATTTGGTTCAAGGTTTCGGATTTTTTACCCAATGTGAATGAAAAGTAATGTTTGTACATATATGATTTATTTACGTATCATTGGGTTACCCTTACTTTTTTTATATACTTTTTCTCTCTCGTTGAACCTGCAGGAACCATTCAATGATTAAAGAGTATTTGGAGTTGTTATTTGTGCGTTTATTTACTGCCTCGAAGACATATTCTCCAATATACTGAGCAGGAAGAGAGACAGCGACAGAAAGACAGACAGAGACAGAGAGACAAAAAGACAGAGGCAGAGAGACAGAGAGAGAGGGGAATCGTGTATTTTAGTAAGAAAACAGCAATGTGTTGAGCCCCTTGTGTCCTACGTTACGGGATTCTCACACACTCCACTCACATCCACCACGAGCCCGGACGTCCATGTTGT
>NC_134896.1:57537535-57557535 GCF_041734735.1 Babylonia areolata
TGTGTGTGTGTGTGTGTGTGTGTGTGTGTGTGTGTGTGTGTGTGTGTGTGTGTGTGTGAGTGTGTGTGTGAGTGTGTGTGTGTGTGTGTGTGTGTGTGTGTGTGTGTGTGCTATAAACGACATCCCCTTATCCGGAGGGCTGTACTGATATGTGGGCAATAAAAGACTTTTCACTGTTCACATTTCCATACCTTTTTGATGGTTATCTTTCTTTCGTCCCCCTTTCACCCCTCCCCTACCCCCCATCTCTCTCCCTCTGTCTGACGTACTGTCTCTGTCTGTCTCTCTGTGTCTTTCCTTCATTTGGATTAGATCAGGTGAGTTGACACTGTAGTTGTTGTTTTTTTTTGTTGTTTTTTTTTTCTCTCTCCCACACGAACTCTAAGAAAATTGCGGGAGTTACATGCTACTAAGACAAAAGAGATGGTTGATCATTGTGATCAAGGTGTGATGTCACAGCTGTAGGGAAAGACCAAGGAGCAACAGAACTTGAGATCAATGCGAAAGTTGTTGAATCTTTATTTCAAAAACTGAACTTGAAGAAAACTGTTATCAGGCCTAGATGGTGTCTGTGGAGGGTGATTGAAAAGCGTGCCTCAGAACCATGTGAAGTGTCCTGTACAATTTCATTGGCCTCTTGATTAAGGGCTGCTGTGTCTCCAGCATCTCTGCCATCTGTCCCTTCCAAAAAACAAAAACAAAAAACAAACAAACAAAAAAAGCTTCTATGAGGGCCTTTCAATGGGTGATGAAATAGGGACGAATTATTGACATCACAATCAGTAATAGTAGGCCTCCTTCGGTCATGGCTGACCATGGATAGAGTATATCCGACCTAATGTCTAATTGGGCTGTCTGCTTGGACCAAGCAGCGTCGCCTGTGACTGTAGAGACCAATGCGAGAGAGACAGTCTCTGTCGCAGCGGTCACATGTGTAAGCTGATGCTGGTCTGTTGGCTGCTGTCCCTTTTCTGCGAGCTCGCCTTTCTGCTGCTGCAGCTGACAGTTTGTCCTCACCAATCCGTAGCTGATTCTTGAGAGTGCTTCTCCATCTGTTGCGGTCACCTGCATGGTCCTCCCAGGACTCAGTGTTGATCTCAAGTGCCTTCATGTTACGTTTGCAAACGTCTTTGTATCTCAGCTGCGGTCGGCCGATGCTTCTCTGCCCCATGGCGAGCTCTCCATAAAGGATGTCTTTTGGGATGCGACCATCTTCCATGCGGTGAACGTGGCCCAGCCAGCGCAGCCGACACTGTCTCAGCATGTTATACATGGTCGGGAGGCCAGCGCGAGTCAGGACTTCGGTGTTTGTCACCTTGTCTTGCCAGGAGATGCCGAGTATGCACCATAGGCTTCTCAGGTGGAAGGTACTGAGCTTTTTCTCCTGACGAGCATGTGTGGTCCATGCCTCACTGCCATACAGCAAGGTGCTTTGTCTTCGTGGTCAGCTTGGGATTTGTCCACTCACACTTTGTGTCAGGCGGGCTGGCGTTGTGGCTGCCTTCCCGATCCTCTTGTCGATCTCTGTGTCAAGGGAGAGGTTGTCGGTGATGGTGGACCCAAGGTAAGTGAATTGATGGATGGCTTCAAGCTCGTAGTCATCAATGGTGATGGCTGGTGGAGATGGCGTGTCTTGGCCTAGGGCGTTTTTCTTGAGACTGATGGTCAGACGAAAATCTTTGCAGGCCTGGGAGAAGCGGTCCATTAGTGACTGCAAGTCCTGCTGTGTGTGGGTCACAACTGCAGCATCGTCGGCAAAGAGCATGTCTCTGATGAGGGCTTCGCGGACTTTTGTCCTTGCTCTGAGGTGGGCGAAACTGAAGAGCCTGCCATCTGATCTGGTCCGCAGGTAGATCCCTTCTTGTGCTGTGCTGAACGTATGCCTCAGGAGAAGAGCAAAGAAGATTCCAAATAGGGTGGGGGCGAGGACGCAGCCTTGTTCGTACGTCGAAGAGCTTGGAGAGGTTACCGTTAAACTGCACCGTCCCTTTCATGTTGGAGTGGAAGGACTCAATCAGGCTGTGCAGTTTCGGGGGACAGCCGATCTTTCGAAGAGCCGTGAAAAGGTCGTCTCTGCTGACTAGGTCAAAGGCCTTGGTAAGGTCAATGAATGCGACATACAGTGGCATCCTCTGCTCCCTGCACTTCTGGATTTGTCGAAGGGAGAAGATCATGTCTACCGTGGATCTCTCTGCTCGGAAACCGCACTGTGATTCCGGGTAGACGCGTTCGGCCAGTTTCTGCAGGTGGATTAGAAGGACCCGAGCATAGACTTTGCCTACAATGCTGAGAAGTGAGATGCCTCTGTAGTTGTTGCAGTCACTCCTTTCACCCTTGTTTTTGTACAGTGTGATGATCTTGGCATCCCTCATGTTCTACGGTACAGCTGCCTCATTCCAGCACTAACAGAGGACTGTGTGCAGAGGATGCAGAAGAGTAGTCTTGTAGTGTTTAATGAGGTCTGGGGGAATTCCGTTGCTGCCAGGTGCCGTGCCTGATGTCAGGCTGTTAATGGCTTTGCTGAGTTCGTCCTCAGTTGGCTTTGCATCAAGTTCTTCCATGACCGGCATGCACTTGATGGCATCGAGGGCTGAGTTGGACACCATGTTTTCTGTGGAGTAGAGGTCGGAGTAGTGTTCCGCCCATCTCTCCATCTGCTGGCTAGGATCGTTGATCACTTCCCCAGTGGAGGATTTATGGGGGGCAGTCTTGCTCTGTGTTGGTCCCAGTGCCTTCTTGATGCCATCATACATCCCTCGGATGCTGCCTCTTTCAACAGCATTCTGTATCTCTTCGCTGAGCTCTGTCCAGTACACATTTGCACATCGCCTGGCGTTAAGCTGAACCTTACTCCTGGCGGCCCTGAGGATTTGCAGGTTCTTCTCGCTGAGTGACCGTTTGTACTCAGTGAGTGCAGCACGCTTGGCCTCAATAATGGGAGTCATCTCTCATGATCTGGCCTCAAACCAGTCGTGGGACTTCGAGGTTTTCTTCCCAATGGTGGCCATAGCAATGCGGTGCATGGTGTCTCGTAGCAGTTCCCATCTTTCTGTGGCAGAGTCTCTGGGTTGCAATGCATCGAATTCTCTCTCAAAGGCCTCTGCGAACTGTTCTACAAGGTCTGGCTGAGACATCTTGCTGACGTCAGTGCAAGAGTTCCCTTGTTTCTTTGAGCAGTGGAACTTCTTTGGTTGCAGTCTGATCTTGCAGCATACCAGAGAGTGGTCCGTGTCACAGTCTGCGCTGTGGTAAGAGCGAGTGTGGAGGAGGTTTCTGATGGCAGCTCGTCTTACTAGGATCAGATCTAGTTGGTGCCAATGTTTTGAGCGCGGGTGCCTCCAGGAGACTTTGTGTTGGGGCTTCATCCTGAAGAAGTTGGCGATGCACAATTCATGGCAGGCGCAAAACTAAAGTAGTCGCTGTCCGTTCTCATTCATTTTCCCCAGTCCAAAGGAACCGAGACAGGAAGGCCACGAATCGTTGTCTGCACCCACTCTGGAGAGTCAGTCGTTCTGAACCACCACTGCCTGGTTCGATCATGTTCAGCAGGCTGTTCCTGACTGCAAAGCCTACTCCGTACTCTCTTGGGGCACCAGAGCTCTTTCCTTGCCAGAAGGTGTAGTCCCTCTCCTTTAGAGTTCCTGAGTCAGCCAGCCGTGTTTCCTGCAGAGTGGCAGGTCCACATTTAGTCCCTTCAGCTCCCTGTTTATGACGGCCGTCTTTCTGGCGTCACTGATGTCTTCCAGATCTTGGGAGAGCCCAGGCATCATTGTCCGGACATTCCAACAGGCCAGTTTCATTGATGATCCGTTTCTTGAAGTTTTCTTTTTGCTAGGTGCGGAAATTAACGACCTGCTTGTCGGATATTCTCCTAATCTTAATACAACCATTGAAGAAGGCAGGTCGTGGCGGGACAGCACCTAACTGGCTGGGGGCTGCCCAGCTTGGGCGGGCGGTAGCTGTCCAGTGGGACGCGAGGGTCCTTCCCACCGTGAAAAGCAATCCCTGGCGTCGGCTCTACACCAATTGAGCACTAACGTATAACCGGTAACTGTTACTTCACGTGTTGTTCCGACGCTAGTGCTAGTAGCGAAGCTGGAGTGTCCTCTCCAGGTTGTAGGTGCAAAGTGTTTGTGGATGGATGGACGGATATAAGCCTGGGCAATGTAATATGGAAGACAGGCTGTTGCCCATGCAGCTTGTCCCCCCTCTCCACCTCGCTGACAGGTCCAAAGGAACAGCAAGGCTGTTACATTTTGGAGCCAACGCGGCCGCAGGAGCTGCTGGAAAGTGATAAAGTTTGCCATCCAGCCGCCTTAGGGGCCTCGCACCGGATTTTCTGTCAGGGTTTACTCCCTTAGCTAAGTGGCCACAGGTAGCTCTCCAGAGCTGGCACCCTTTGATGGGTCATTTATTTCCACCAGGGTGTCTAGCCACCCTCCTCACCATCCTCCTGAGAGGACTGGTGGGGGTGCTGGTTTAGTCGCCAGCAATTCGACCCTGTGACAGGTAGTACTGGGATCCAGCTTACCCGTAGCAGATATAATTTATCTCTCTGACCTGACAACAGCAATGTCATAATAAGTAAAAGTTTAATTTCATTCTGCTGCGTGAAAACGTTCGTGTTACGGAAATCAAAATGTAAGGCAAGGGTGACTGAAATGGAGCTGAGTCAGCGCCAATTTTCGAGCATTGATGTACTATTTTCGCCAGGGAAAGAGTTATCTGCAATGCTTCCAAAGTTTGTTGGATTGTTTTGGGAAGTAAGCAACAGCACAGACCACAGTCTTTAGGGGACACAACATGCAGTTTCCACGTGGAAGACCTACCCTGAAATATGGTGACCGTTGTGGCCGACCTGTAACAGTGGTAACCAACAAAAAATGGCCATCTTAAGTCCATGATCAAAGATGAGCCTCGTGTCACCATTGATGAAATGAAGGAGAAGATGAAGATTTCATTAGGGAGCATTAGCACCATCCTTCATAAACATCACCATATATGGGAGTGTTATGCTGTCGGGTACCCCACCACTCGACAGAACAACAGAAACGTGACAGTGCACCAACAAAATCCCGCCATTCCAAGAGTCATTCAAAACAAAAATGGTTGCATGCCTCTATGCAAAATCAGACCATGTTGCAACTGTACCCCTCCAAGAAAGGACGACATTAACTGAGTGGTACGTCACTGTCTGCCTTCCAAAGGTGTTTAAAGCATGGTGGGTGTGACGTCCAAGAATTGGAACAAGAGGGCAATGACAATGCCCGAGCTCACATAGCTCCTGCAACTCTAGACTTCCAGAAAGAGAACGGTGTACAGCTGGTCACTCATCCCCCATGTTCCCCTGACTTAGCCCCTTGTGACTGGTTTTTAATCCCTGGTGTGAAGCAGCCCCTTGTGACTGGTTTTTAATCCCTGGTGTGAAGCAGCCCCTTGTGACTGGTTTTTAATCCCTGGTGTGAAGCAGCCCCTTGTGACTGGTTTTTAATCCCTGGTGTGAAGCAGCCCCTTGTGACTGGTTTTTAATCCCTGGTGTGAAGCAGCCCCTTGTGACTGGTTTTTAATCCCTGGTGTGAAGCAGCCCCTTGTGACTGGTTTTTAATCCCTGGTGTGAAGCAGCCCCTTGTGACTGGTTTTTAATCCCTGGTGTGAAGCAGCAGTGGACGGGGAAAATTTCAGTGTGCAGGAGATGCTCGAGCCTTATTCGAGGGTCTCATTATGAACATATCCCAGGTCATGTGGATTGTCGTTGACAACTTGGTTTGAGTGGACGATGAAGTGCATTAAAGCGCAAATTAAATTTGGCATTCATAGGGTATAAAAGCATTTTACTCATTTGTTTCAGTTATTATTTTTACTTATTCTTTGTTAATGGGAAGCAAAGCGTTAAATTACCAAAAGCCTTTATTTCAGTCAACTTGCTCTCTCATTGTCTCTGCTTCTGTCTGCCTGCCTGTCTGCCTGTCTGTCTCCGTGACTCATTTCAGTGAAACAGCACCGTCATTGCTCACGTGTGTATGTTTGTATGTCTCTTTCCTTCGATAGATTTTGTGCGTTTTATTGATGCTTTTTCTCTGCAAGGAACCTCGAGTCTTTTTCTCTGTTCCAGGCCATCAGATTGGCAGCCACGTTCTGAAAGCCAAGTTAACAGCTTTCCTTAGTGGTACCACTCGATTCTATGGTATGAATGGCTCTTGTTCTTTATTTGTGCATTGACTTGACCCATGAGGTTGATATTAGATATATGCTACTACTCCTGCTACTACAACTACTACTACTAATAATAATACTGAGAAGGATGATGATGATAATAATGATGATGGTAATGATAACAACAATAATCTGTGGTTTGTGGAGCGTGAAACACGCTCTAGGAGCATGCTCAGTACATTTTAAAGTAAAGCGAAGGCAACAAAAAAAAAAGGGGAGATAAATAATACATACAATGAAATGATAGACTGTTGTAAAGGAGGACAGTTTGTACTGAATGCATACAACAAAAAAGAGCTAATCTGGTGTTTAAAGAAAATATTTAACATGGCATCATTTCATGCATGTGAGAATATGCCTCATAGCTGAAATCATCATCTTTTAGAGCTTATCTCAGCACTATTGAGGGTAGCCAGGAAGAATGGCATCACGATATCGTTGGAAGAACTGATGTCCAGATCTCCAGATCATCATAGGGTGATTTTTCGTCAGCTCCAGCTCCATGCGTTTATTCACAAAATATGTGCAGTAAGCATAAGTAAGATGCAAGACGGGAAAGAACTGCTTGTGAAGCTTATGTCACACAAATGACGTCATCAACCTTCTAGACAAGTCCAATAATTGACAGGACCTATGCAGAAATGAAACGAAATGTCCTTTGTTAATATCACGAGCATCAGATTGTTTACATTATATATTGATTGTTATGTTTGTTTGGTTTGGTATATTCTTTTGGTACAGATACAACTTCATAAGATGTGATTATAATGTAACAATTCACTCACAGATTCTTTGATTCTTCACAGCATCGGCGTGTTCAAGGAAGCAAAGTACCATGTTACAGCGGATTTCCGTGCAGCACCCCACCCATCACCTCCACGTGTCCTCCCAACCAGACCCCATACAGGTCACACCCAAGGTCAGCCTCTTTGACCAGAAAGTTCTCATCAAAGTTCAAGGACTGCCAAGGAAAGCCAAGGTCACGTTGTATGCCACGACACAGGCACAGTGGCGCAGACAACCTGTGACATTTACCTCGTGTGGTCACTACGTGTCCAGTGAGGAAGGTGACCTTGACCTGAGTAGAGATGCTTCAGTTGGAGGAACGTACACAGGTATTTCAGGGTACAAATGAAGCTAACACAAAATGACCTATATATATATATATAAAAAAATTGTGTTTTCTGTTACACTTTTGAAAGCTTTACCAGATATTAGTGTAATTCGGTAAACCAAAACTAAGTTACAAACCTTCCAAAAGTTTTCTTTTTAGTTTGCTCAAATAGGTCGCGGGAAAAGAAAACAAAACAGCACACAATCATTATCCCTGGAAGGTTGATGTAGGTAAGAGGTCTGAGCATTGATGTGTTCAATAAATTCTGATATAATAGCTTTCATTCGATAATCAAGTCGGTTCAAACACCTTAACAACATAGCTGTTCACACACACACACACACACACACACACACACACACACACACAGAGAGAGAGAGAGAGAGAGAGAGAGAGATTACGACAGCTTCACTAGCTGAGCCACTATTATTTTACAGCCCATCCAAATTTACCTTTAGGTCTCAAGCCACCAACACTCCAGGTAGAATCGGTTGTTGCTCTGTTGTTGTTTTTTTTCTTTTTTCCTTTGTTTGTTTGTTTGTTTGTTTGTTTGTTTGGTTGTTGTTGTTTTTTTTGTGTGTTTTTTGTTGTTGTTGTTTTTTTGTGTGTTTTTTTGTCCCAACTGATAGTTGCAGCCTGTTGAAGAGGCCTTTTTCCTACTTCCTGTTCTGTCACAGGTAACACTGACGTGTTATTGTATTGTGGGACAGTTTGGGGCTTTCAGTCGCAAAAAGGTGACCTTTTGGAACTCTTGGTATATTATTTCGACATGGACTGCTATGCATCAGTCTACATGAGCTGCAACAGGTGGATGTAGTTTTACATAAATCATTATATGTGGACACAGAATATCAAAGTCTGTTGAAACAACGAATTATATGCACCTTTCTCAGTCAGGTTTATCAACCCAACCTTCCACATGTGTGTCAGGTGTGGACCCTATGGGACCGTTCTGGAGTCTGAGCCCCTGCCCCTCTGGCCCTCAGAACGTCCGCATGGTGGTGAAGAACGGGGAAGACCTTGTCCTCTACACGCTGTCCCTCTATCTGGGTCACTGGTCTCTGAAGGACCTGGTTGTCAATGAGACGACCCAGAAACCTCTGTACAGCACCACAGTGACCAGGTTGAAGAAGTCGGCAGACGTGAGACGGATACCTGTGAAGGAAGGGTGTGTACGAGGAGTGATGTTCTTGCCTCCTGGTGAGTCCTGACACATAAGAAATTAGATGGTATACTTTATCTCTTGTAAGAGTTGTTTGTTGTTGTTGAAGACATATAAACTGAAAAAGACACGTTGTTTATTCCGCGTTCATGATCTCAGCTTATATCACAGATGGACGTAAGCTTACCCGCAGATGCGCCAACAGCAAAGTGAGGGCTGTATGATCAATGGTTTCCTAATTGCAGTGGGAACAGCTTAGTCTTTTATGAAGGACTATGACTCTCAAACTGGGAGGCAAGATTGCACTGGCTCTCACTGCTGCAGCCTTGTAGGGGGGTGGGGGTGGGGGTGGGGGGCTAGCTGACCTTTGGGGACCATCTCAACGCCGACTGTCCTAAAATCCCTCCAGGCCGAGAGTGGGAATGTCACTTGCGCAAGACGTTCTCCACTATGATCAAATTCTAACCCAGATAGCTGGGACATCAGTTGCCTCCTGTGCTGTTCTTATGGTCATAGTCGGAGACGACTGACTGTCATACAAATCCCAATCACTCTTTCCTTTATCATAATGTTGCACAACTGACCATGCAAGTGTATTGCAGTTGCCTAGGACCATTTCCTTTAAAGATCCATCAAAATAAGTGATGAACACAATAATGTATATACCCTTCAGCAAAATTAAATCGATACATTATTATTTGTATCGCTCATGTGAACATTGATCGTAGCCTAAGCTTTGCAACTGGAAGACATTTCCATCAATACATCGACAACTTGCATCAGAGGTTGTGGCGCACTGCGTTGCATCATGGACTGTAAGTTCGAATCCTATCAGTTGCTAAATGACTTGTTGGACTTTCAGCCAGCCAAGCTGCTACTGAGGGTTTGAGATGGGCTGAATTACAAAGGCTGGGATAATTCATTTGATTAACATTCATATGTGTATATCAGACTCGGGAATCAGGACTGGTTTATTGTCTGTACTAAAGTATATAAATAATTCACTGTTTTACATGTGCAAACAGAAAGTAAAATATGATCACACATGCACACACACACACACACACACACACACACACACACACACACACACACACACACACACACACGCACACACACACACACACAATCTCCAACCACCACCTTTCCCCTTGTCACCCTCCCTTCCAGCCTCACTGCACAAGTTCCATCCCAATAATATAGTTCTAAAAGGAATACTCATATTTAAGTAACACGAATACTCCCAACACACTCTCCTCACAGGCTAGATAAAGTATTGGAAGCTAATTAACGAACATCCGAACGTACTGACGGACTGACTGCAGGGAGTTTTCTTGAATTAAAATTGACTTCATTTTCGTCACCGTCCGAACCTGAAACATTCCTCTCCGGATACCGGAACGAAGGTATCTGGGTTCAAATCTGTTTCAACATCGAGATCTACGAGAAATTTCCAGGCGTTGAAGCGTCTTTGAGGACCGGAAAAACAACAACAACCAACAAACACTCACCATGTTCACAGTCACTTCTCGTAATACAAACAGGTTTTCCACTGACATAGAGTTCACACACACACACACACACACACACACACACACACACACACACTGAGCCAATGCATCGCTTCCTGTTGTCCAGACACACACACACACACACACACACACACACACACACACACACACACACACACACACACATGTACGTATATGCACATACACGCACACACATACACTATCATATACATTTTCCACAGAACCCGTACTATAATCTGTGCGATTCTGCATGTCCCCTTTCACTCCCAGCGTGACTTCACAGGGTACACCAGTCCTTGTAGTGAGAACATGTCCCCTTTCACTCCGAGCGTGACTTCACAGGCTACACCAGTCCTTGTAGTGAGAACATGTCCCCTTTCACTCCCAGCGTGACTTCACAGGGTACACCAGTCCTTGTAGTGAGAACATGTCCCCTTTCAGTCCCAGCGTGACTTCACAGGGTACACCAGTCCTTGTAGTGAGAACATGTCCCCTTTCACTCCCAGCGTGACTTCACAGGCTACACCAGTCCTTGTAGTGAGAACATGTCCCCTTTCACTCCCAGCGTGACTTCACAGGGTACACCAGTCCTTGTAGTGAGAACATGTCCCCTTTCACTCCCAGCGTGACTTCACAGGCTACACCAGTCCTTGTAGTGAGAACATGTCCCCTTTCACTCCGAGCGTGACTTCACAGGCTACACCAGTCCTTGTAGTGAGAACATGTCCCCTTTCACTCCCAGCGTGACTTCACAGGGTACACCAGTCCTTGTAGTGAGAACATGTCCCCTTTCAGTCCCAGCGTGACTTCACAGGGTACACCAGTCCTTGTAGTGAGAACATGTCCCCTTTCACTCCCAGCGTGACTTCACAGGCTACACCAGTCCTTGTAGTGAGAACATGTCCCCTTTCACTCCCAGCGTGACTTCACAGGCTACACCAGTCCTTGTAGTGAGAACATGTCCCCTTTCACTCCCAGCGTGACTTCACAGGCTACACCAGTCCTTGTAGTGAGAACATGTCCCCTTTCACTCCCAGCGTGACTTCACAGGGTACACCAGTCCTTGTAGTGAGAACATGTCCCCTTTCACTCCCAGCGTGACTTCACAGGCTACACCAGTCCTTGTAGTGAGAACATGTCCCCTTTCACTCCCAGCGTGACTTCACAGGCTACACCAGTCCTTGTAGTGAGAACATGTCCCCTTTCACTCCTAGCGTGACTTCACAGGCTACACCAGTCCTTGTAGTGAGAACATGTCCCCTTTCACTCCCAGCGTGACTTCACAGGCTACACCAGTCCTTGTAGTGAGAACATGTCGGTGTCCCACGTCACTTCCTGTGTCCCCTTTCAGGTTCCACCGATTTTCTGACGAAAATTGCATGGAATTTTACAAATTAAGTCAAGACTATTACCAAACTTACTTTGAATATATTTTCCAACTGGGACGTTTGCAAACTGTACTCCAATAACAGTTTTACGATTCTCAGAGATTCTTTCCGTGTTCATTTTTGACTCACTTGTGTAAACAAAGTGAGTCTATGTTTTAACCCTGTGTTCGGTTGTCTGTGTGTGTGTGTGTGTGTATGTGTGTGTGTGTCTGTGTGTCCGTGGTAAACTTTAACATTGACATTTTCTCTGCAAATACTTTGTCAGTTGACACCAAATTAGGCATAAAAATAGGAAAAATTCAGTTCTTTCCAGTCATCTTGTTTAAACCAATATTGCACCTCTGGGATGGGCACAAAAAATAAAAAATGAAGCCTAATTATATGCAAACTGCATTTACTGTTATATTTATATTTTTTGTAATATCTAAACTTGGCACTTTGATCTGATATTCTGACCCAACAACAAGAGCAGTCATTACTATCATTTTTTTGTTCAAACAGGAACTTCTTTTGCTAAGCATGGAAGTTTTATTTATTTTGCAAACGTTTTGGTGCAGATAGTAAAAAAGGGAAATTACTCTGTAATTAATGCTATGGGACTTAATTTGCTTTAAACTGATCTTTCTCATCTTAAACATTACATTTTGAAATTATACTCAATACATAAAAAGCTTGTGTGTTTTACTCTCAGTCACAAGTGAGTCTTGAAGGCCTTGCCTCTCTTGTTCTTTGTTGTTGTTGTTGTGTATGACTCCGTCCTGAGAGAAACGCTCCATGGATATCGTGTCAATGGAATAGCCTGAAGTTAGGTAATTAAGGTAGGAAAAGGACCGCAGTATAATAAGTAGTAACATTCCATTGCTGCTTTTTCCAGAGGGAGATGAATTAGTGTCCACTGTTTTGGTACGATGGATGGAAAGGGGTTTTAGAATGACACTCATCTGGCACACAAACATACACACGCACAAGTATATACACTGGCTGAATACACTCTCTCTTACTTCCCTCCTCGAGGTCACATTAGTGCATCTTTTTGCAAGGTTATCCATTTTGCAGTTCTTGTTGTTGTTTTGATCTTCATAATTCCTTTGTTGGATTTAGTACATTTTGCAAGTGAGTCTTGAAGCCCTTATCTCTCCTGTTTTTGTTGCTATTGTTTCCATTCGAATCTCTCAATGATTTGTCTTCAGTAGACTGATTATATTCTATAACCTATTTGGAAATAAAATGAATGACTTAATGATTATGCAGGATGACTTAATCATGATGACTTAATGATGGTGCAAGATGACTATGATCGTGCATGAAGACTTAATGATGGTGCAGGATGACTTAATGATGGTCCAAGATGACTTAATGATGATGATTTAGTGATGATGACTTAATGATGGTCCAGGATGATTTAGTGATGATGACTTATTGATGGTCCAGGATGACTTAATGATGATGACTTAATGATGGTGCAGGATGACTTAATGATGGTGCAGGATGACTGAATGATGGTGCAGGATGAATTAATGATAGTGAATTAATGATGGTGAAGGATGATTTAGTGATGACTTATTGATGGTCCAGGATGACTTAATGATGGTGCAGGATGATTTAGTGATGGTGCAGGATGACTTAATGATGGTGCGGGATGACTTAATGATGGTGCAGAATGACTTAATGATGGTGCAGGATGACCAAATGATGGTGCAGAATGATTTAGTGATGATGACTTAATGATTGTGCAGGATGACTTTATGATGATGACTTGATGATGGTGCAGGATGACTTTATCATGATGACTTAATGATGGTGCAGGATGACTTTATCATGATGACTTAATGATGGTGCAGGATGACTTAATGATGGTCCAGGATGACTTTATCATGATGACTTAATGATGGTGCAGTATGACTTAATGATGGTGCAAGATGACTTGATGATGATGACTTAATGATGGTGCAGGATAACTTGATCATGATGACTTAATGATGGTGCAGGATGACTTGATGATGATGCCTTAATGATGGTGCAGTATGACTTAATGATGGTGCAAAATGACTTGATGATGATGACTTAATGATGGTGCAGGATAACTTGATCATGATGACTTAATGATGGTGCAGGATGATTTAATGATGATGACTTAATGAGGGTGCAGGATGACTTAATGATGGTGCAGGATGACTTAATGATGGTGCAGAATGATTTAGTGATGATGACTTAATGATTGTGCAGGATGACGTATTGATGGTCCAGGATGACTTTATCATGATGACTTAATGATGGTCCAGGATGAATTAATAATGATGCAGGATGACTATGATGGTGCAGGATGACTTATTGATGGTGCAGAATGATTTAGTGATGATGACTTAATGATTGTGCAGGATGACTTATTGATGGTCCAGGATGACTTTATCATGACGACTTAATGATGGTGCAGGATGACATATGATGGTGCAGGATGACTTTATGATGATGACTTTATGATGGTGCAGGGTGACTTAATGATGGTGCAAGATGACTTTATGTTGATGACGTAATTATGGTGCAAGATGACTGTATGATGATGACTTAATGATGGTGCAGGATGACTTTATGATGATGACTTAATGATGGTGCAGGATGACTTCATGATGGTGCAGTATGACTTAATGACAGTGCAGGATGATTTAATGATGGTGCGGGATGACTTAATGATAATGACTTAATGATGGTGAAGGATGATTTAGTGATGATGACTTATTGATGGTCCAGGATGACTTAATGATGATGACTTAATGATGGTGCAGGATGACTTAATCATGGTGCAGGATGACTTAATGATGGTGCAGGATGACTTAATGATTGTGCAGAATGACTGAATGATGGTGCAGGATGACTTAATGACGGTGCAGAAAGATTTAGTGATGATGACTTAATGATGGTGCAGGATGACTTAATGATGACTTAATGATGGTCCAGGATGACTTTATGATGATGACTTAATGATGGTCAAGGTTGACTTAATGATGGTCCAGGATGACTTTATGATGATGACTTAATGATGGTGCAGAATGACTTAATGATGGTGCAGGATGACTTAATGATGATGACTTAATGATGGTCAAGGATGACTTAATTATGATGACTTAATGATGGTGCAGGATGACTTAATGAGGGTGCAGGATGACTTGATGATGATGATTTAGTGATGGTGCAGGATGACTTAATGATGGTGCAGGATGACTTGATGATGGTGCAGGATGACTTACTGATGGTGCAGGATGACTTAATGATGGTGCAGGATGACTTTATCATGATGACTTAATGATGGTGCAGGATGACATATGATGGTGCAGGATGACTTTATGATGATGACTTTATGATGGTGCAGGGTGACTTAATGATGGTGCAAGATGACTTTATGTTGATGACGTAATGCTGGTGCAAGATGACTGTATGATGATGACTTAATGATGGTGCAGGATTACTGAATGATGGTGCAGGATGACTTAATGCTGGTGCAAGATGACTGTATGATGATGACTTAATGATGGTGCAGGATTACTGAATGATGGTGCAGGATGACTTCATGATGATGACTTAATGATGGTGCAGGATGACTTAATGATGATGACTTAATGATGGTGCAGTATGACTTAATGACGGTGCAGGATGACTTAATGGTGATGACTTAATGACGGTGCAGGATGACTTAATGATGATGACTTAATGACGGTGCAGGATGACTTAATGATGGTGCAGGATGATTTAGTGATGATGACTTAATGATGGTGCAGGATGATTTAGTGATGATGACTTAATGATGGTGCAGGATGACTTAATGATGGTGCAGGATGATTTAGTGATGATGACTTAATGATGGTGCAGGATGATTTAGTGATGATGACTTAATGATGGTGCAGGATGACGTAATGATGGTGCAGGATGATTTAGTGATGATGACTTAATGATGGTGCAGGAGACGGCCCCCACCCAGGTGTGATTGATATGTGTGGGATGGGTGGAGGTTTATTGGAGTTCCGTGCCGCTCTGCTGGCATCGCATGGCTTTGCTGCGCTGGCGCTGCCATTCTTCAGGTTTCAGGATCTGCCTGCCTCTCATGAAGGAGTCACGTTTGATTACTTTGAGGTGAGACTGCGTCACGGTTAGTCTTTTTTTGTTTTTGTTTTTGTTTCAAGTAATGCATCTTCGTTTCAAAGAGAATGAGAGAGAGAGAGAGAGAGAGAGAGAGAGAGAGAGAGAGAGAGAGAGAGAGAGAGAGAGAGTTTGTGTTTTCTTTCGGATGACATCATTCTAAAAAAATATGGTAAGAATTTCAAGTCTGCATACTGGGTCTCTCTCTCTCTCTCTCTCTCTCTCTCTCTCTCTCTCTCGCTCTCGCTCTGTGTGAGTGTGTGTGCGTGTGTGTGTGTTTAATCAATTATTCATAGTTACTTATTCATTCATTTATTTCAATATTTCAAATTTTAGAACTCCCCCCGCCCCCTCTTTCTCTCTTTCTCTTTCTCTATCACGCGCGCGCGTGTGTGTGTGTGTGTGTGCATGTGTGTGTACGTGCATGTGTGCGTGTGTGTGTGTGTGTGTGTGTGTGTGTGTGTGTGTGTGTGTGTGTGTGGACAACAGGAAGCGATGCATTGGTTCAGTTCTCTCAAAGCAGTGAAGGGTGGTGGAGTGGGTGTGGTGGGATTTTCAAAGGGAGCCGAGTTTGGTTTGCTGATGGCATGGCAATGCGCGCAGGTAATATTCACCAGCATGTGTATCTGTATATTTCTATCATCTTATCTATCTATCTATCTATCTATCTATCTATCTATCTATCTATATATATATATATATATATATATATATATATATATTTCTTTATTTATTTATTTGGCTATTCATATCTTATTTATTTATTTCTTTGATTATTTATTTATTTATTCATTTATTTGCTTATCTGTTTATTCATACATGTGTTTATTATTCATATATTTATTTGTTTATTTTATTCTTTTTTTTCTATTAAAAAATCTTTTACCTATACATTTATATATCTATTTATTTATTTATTCGTTTATCAACATACTTATTCATTTATGTATTTATTTTACTTCTGTAAAATAGTCAATCGATTATTCAATCATTTTCGTTTAAATACTTATTTACTCATTCATTTTATCAATTGTTTTCATTAGATGTTCCAAGATTCATTGTTTAAGAACTCCTCTCTCTCTCTGTGTACAGTTTTACATTGTATATCCCATAACTACACGTTCTGCTATACTGTACAGTTTTACATTGTATATCCCATAACTACATGTTCTGCTATACTGCATAACTACACGTTCTGCTATACTGTACAGTTTTACATTGTATATCCCATAACTACATGTTCTGCTATACTGTACAGTTTTACATTGTATATCCCATAACTACACGTTCTGCTATACTGTACAGTTTTACATTGTATATCCCATAACTACATGTTCTGCTATACTGTACAGTTTTACATTGTATATCCCATAACTACATGTTCTGCTATACTGTACAGTTTTACATTGTATATCCCATAACTACACGTTCTGCTATACTGTACAGTTTTACATTGTATATCCCATAACTACATGTTCTGCTATACTGTACAGTTTTACATTGTATATCCCATAACTACACGTTCTGCTATGCTGTACAGTTTTACATTGTATATCCCATAACTACACGTTCTGCTATACCGTACAGTTTTACATTGTATATCCCATAACTACATGTTCTGCTATACTGTACAGTTTTACATTGTATATCCCATAACTACACGTTCTGCTGTACTGTACAGTTTTACATTGTATATCCCATAACTACATGTTCTGCTATAGTGTACAGTTTTACATTGTATATCCCATAACTACATGTTCTGCTATACTGTACAGTTTTATATTGCATATCCCATAACTACATGTTCTGCTATATGGATCCATTTGTTTTATATTTGATTAATGTATTACTGTTTTACTCTTTTACTCTATTTTCCTTTCGTCACGACAGACTTATCTGTGTGAAATTCAGGTTGCTCTCCCCAGGGAGAGCGCGTCGCTACACTGAGAAGACCACCCATTTCTTTGTATTTTTTCCTGCCTGCAGGTGTTGTTGTTGTTTTTGTTGTTGTTTTTTGTTTGTTTTTCCAATCGATGTGGATTTTACTACAGGATTTTGCCAGGGCGACCCTTTCTTGCCGTGGGTTCTTTTACGTGCGCTAAGTGCATGCTGCACACGGGAACTCGGTTTATCCTCTCATCCGAATGACTAGCGTCCAGACCACCACTCAAGGCCTAGTGGAGGGGGAGAAAATATTGGCGGCTGAGCCGTGATTCGAACCAGTGCGCTCAGATTCTCTCGCTTCCTAGGCGGACGCAGACGCGTTACTTCTGTGCCATCACTCCAATTAACGACACGCTTTGTGAAAGTACGGGGGTTGTTGGGTGAAACGGGAACGACACTTTTTACAGGCCGTTATGACTTTCAAAAAAAATTACAGGTAAAAGCTTTGGTGACCATGAACACTGTATGTGCCTTCACATTATACGATTTACACCGAAATGACGGGACGCTTCTCTGGAAAGGAGTGAAGTGAGTTGTGGTCTCTGCTGTTGATGTTGATGGTGTTGTCGTTGTTGTAATTGTTGTTCACCACAACCACTTCTCTCTCCCTCTCCCCCTCTCTGTCTCTCTCTCTTTATTTTTGTTCACTTAAAATGCACACACAGAACGAGCCTTTCTGGTTGACTTCAGATCCAGTATCGAAATTGTCAGACGAAACTTTCGCCACTAGCCTTTGGTACGGAAACATTTACTCGGTAGAAACTAGTCTCAACTCACACACACACACACACACACACACACACACACACACACACACACACACAGACAGACATTCTGGTTCGTGTCCTGCTCAACCGCCTTCTCCAACATCTTGAGCAAGGTCTCCTCCCAGAAAGCCAGTGTGGCTTCCGTGCTGTACGTGGGACTGCGAATATAATTTTTGCTTTGCGTCAACTCCAGGAAAAATGCCAGGAGCAACACAGCGACCTCTTCATGACCTTTGTCAGTCTGACCAAGGCTTTCGATACGGTCAGCAGAGAAGGCTTGTGGAAGATCATGGAGAAGTTTGGCTGCCCCAACAAGTTCATCACAATCGTCCACAGTTCCACGACGGCATGATGGTGAAAGCTTTGGAAGACGGAGACGAGCCAGAGACCTTCCCATTGACAAACGGCATTAAACAAGGCTGCGTCCTCGCCCCGACTCTGCTAAGTATGATATTCTCTCCCTTCTGATAGATGCCTTCCGGGAGATTGTTCAACCTCAGGCGCCCGCAGGCTGTTACAAAGGTGAAAGAGAATGTCATCAGAGACTTCTTGTTTGCTGATGACTGCACTCAATGCCAGCACAGAGCAGAAGATGCAGTGTGAAATGGACTGCTTCTCACAAGCCTGCGACAACTTCGGTTTCACCATCAGCACCAGAAAGACCAAAGTTATGTAACAGCCTGCCCCGGAAAGACATACAAAGAGCCGCGCATCACAGGGAAGGGGTAGAACCTTCAGGCTGTCGACAACTTCACCTACCTGGGCAGCACGCTCTCTCGCGCAGTGAACATAGACGCTGAGGTCAACAACTGGATCGCCAAAGCCAGCACCGCCTTCAGGAAACTCCGTGAGGACATCTGGGAGCGGAGACGACTCAGCACTACCACCAAGCTGAAGGTCCACTGTGCAGTAGTCCTCACCACCCTCCTTTACACCAGCGAGACCTGGACTGTCTACATCAGACACGCCGAACAGCTCAGTCACTTCCTCCTGAACTGTCTCCACAGACTTCTCCACATCAGGTGGTAGGAAAAAGTCCCCAACACGGAAGTCCTGGAACGAGTTGGCCTCTGCAGCGTCTACACCCTCCTGCAGAAAGCCCAAGCCAGGTGGGCTGGACATGTGGTCAGAATGCCTAAGCAGCTGCTGTACGGAGAACTGTGTCAGGGCAAGCGTTCAGTTTGAGGGCAGAAGAAACGCTACAAAGCGTCCTTCAAAGACCTGCGAGTCGACATCAACACGTGGGGGATGCTTCCTCTGGACCATCCAGCTTGGTGCAGCAAGACCACCACAGGAGCCCGTGCAGCTGAAGCCAGGCGCATGACCGTAGCACAGCGAAAGCGTTATGTGCGCAAGGCCCGAACAGCTTTCACTGCCACGACAGCATCCACACATGTGGGCGAGCCTCCAGGCCCGGATTGGCCTCATCAGTCACCTCCGGACCCACAGCCACCGATCTTCCATCTGATATTTGAAGCCATGGTCATCTTCGAATCCGAAAGGCGAACATCATCGTCTGTCTGTCTGTGTGTCTGTCTGTATCTGTGTCTGTGTTTGTGTCTGTGTCTCCGTGTGCCTCTGTATGGGTGCGCGCGCGCGCGCGCGCGTGTGTGTGTGAGAGAGAGAGAGAGAGATCAGTACTCAAAACTCAGAACACAACAGCTTTTATTCATGGTTCAAGATTTGACGCATGTCATGTTCTTCAAGTCTAACCTTACTAATCTCCACCCACTGCTAATAGTGCACACA
>NC_134896.1:57565035-57587535 GCF_041734735.1 Babylonia areolata
GTTTTCTTCGAAAAAAAAAAAAAACCCTTGGCGAAGGATTTACGAATCTGAGCCAGAGACCGGACATACGTCTGTATCTTTATTTCTTCGATGTAACTCTCGCACAAAATAAAAAGAAAAAAGAAAGAAAGAAAAATTCATGACAGTTTTTAAAAGATTGGGTCAGTTTTAGTCACCGAATCTCACTGTATGAATATGCTTGCTACTTTTATTCTAGAATTGGTAACACATTTGATGAATGGAATTTACTGCTAGTGTAATTATGCTTTTGCTCGTGTAACACATTAATTCTTGACAGTATTTATTTGACAGTCATTTATTATAAGTCTTTACAGCGTTTAAGAAAACTGCCATAGTTTGCAACTCATGTCCTTGAAATCTTCTCACATATATATGTATATTTATGTATGTGTGTATATATGTGTATGTGCATATATATGTATATATTTATATATATATATATATATATATATATATATATATTTGTATATATATATATATATACATATATATTTATTTATTTATATGGATGATATACTTTGAGGGATATGGATATCTATTACTATATTTGAAGACGTATTCAAATGACTTATACAACCATTCTCAGTTGTTATGCTTAGAATATTATATATGAATGTCACTTATGTCTTCCTTTCTTTGTTTTTTTCGCTGTTATGTTTTTGTCCAATTTGTCTTTTCTCCTTTCCCAATATATGTATTTATTCATTACAAAAAAAAATAAAAAAATGAAAATAACAGCAACAAAAACAAAAAACAAAAAATCCCCACCTTTTCACAACAGTGAATAAAAGAATGGTGAGATGGTACGATCTGATGGCCTTGCAAAGACCGTTCTACAAGGAACCGTGGAAGGAGGGAGGGAGAGGGGAAGACAGAAGAAGAAAAAGTGGAACGACAACATTGAGGAGTGGACAGGAGAAGCGTTCCGAGACTCCGGCCCTGACACACAACAGGGGATGGAGGGAACGGGCGGAAATCTCATCAGGACGGCGCCCCGACGACTCCAGCACGAGTTAAGGGCGAAAGGCAAAGGCGATATCACACAATTTCAAAACGTGTCTCTGAAGCAATGAACATAATTAAAAAAAAAAGAGAGGCCTCGCTTCAAAACGTTCTTTGATTAATTAATGGTTATGTGTGATTGCAGATCTTATCAAACACTGTTGGGATTCAAACGTTGTTTAAGTAATATAATAATAATGATAATAATAATAAAGAGGAAGTTCATTCCAAATGCAAGGTCCAGAAACAGAGAAAGAACAGCGTCCAACAGTGGAGTGTTTAAATCTGGGTATGCGAAAACATAGTGGATCCGAAGCCGATCGTAGAGAGCGAGATAGAGTGCAGAGACATAACCCAACGGCTCTTGTGTGTGGAAACTATTTGAGATAAAACAGTTTATATATGGATGAACAGACTGGATATGGTTCTCATTGTGTGATGTATGTTTTACAATGCTTGTAAGATTTCTTTCACTTGCTATATAATCTGGAAATAGTTGTGTCCGAAAACTATAAAAACCATAGCCTCTGTAACAGCAACAGTGTGCGTGTGTGTGTGATTATTTGTGTACATGCGTGTGTGTGTGTGTGTGTGTGTGTGTGTGTGTTGATGAAGTGATATCTCAGACAAAAAGGAAATTGTCAAGTTCCCGGTACTCACCATCTACACAGATGAAGATTGAAGAGGGGTCGTCTCTGGATAACGTCCTTCCAATGTTTCAGGATTTTAAGCATTTCTTTCAGGCTTGGTCCCAGCATCCTGAAGCATAATGTTATGTTCCACTGCAATTTTTTCTGTAATTGTTTTACTCAGTTTATGTTATCTACAGCTGTACATATCACAGCATAAAAATTCACAACGTTACCTTACGCCAACAAGAAGAGAGCAGCATAAAGATAAATATTGAAGAAAAAAAAACACCTGAAAAAGAAGTCAATTATAATGACGGCCATATGTCAATATAATCTTTTCACTTTTTTTCTTAAGCGGTACTTACCAGCTTAGTCCCATGATGTTAAATACATAGCTTTATGCGAGTGTTCACAAAAAACAAACAAACAAACAAAAATTGGAGCGTGTTGACGGAGCAAAAAAAAACCAAAACAGCTTTTGTCTGTGATTGAGGAGTTGGAGGTAAAGGAAAAGGAGAAGAAAAAGGGATGGAACAGGTTTGAAATTAGAGGGAAAGAAAACAGTGGAGGAGACGGTAAATCCCGCTAGGCTGACGCTGTAACTTGGACATCATTTCAGGACTGATGACTAAGCTTTTAACAGTGTGGGGAAATCCGTGTAGAAGCATCAAGTTGGTCCATTCAGTGTTGCTCTCTAATTGCTCACAAAATATGAAAACGAACATCTGCACGCATCATTCCCTCTGAAACGTGGCCATGGTATCCTCTAGGCGGGGGGAGGGTAAGGGGGGTACGTGGGATGTCCAGTGTCATAAATAATCATCAGCTTGAGCTGCTGAACCGTGTGAGTTTGCAGAGAGAGGAAGAGAATGGTGGATCTGGACCTTGTAAGGTGCGTGTATTCGCGTGAGAGGAAACTCAAGGGAGAGCTGGACAATACAAGGTTTTCAGAGAAGAAGACCGTGTGTTGTTCAGCTCTCGCTAGAGTTTCGTGTTTTACATAGTAGAAATAGAGCTGTCTGTGAGAAATGGGTCAGTTTGTAAGATATGAATGAAGCTGTCCGTGAGAAATGGGTCAGTCTGTAAGATATGAATGAAGCTGTCCGTGAGAAATGGGTCAGTCTGTAAGATATGAATGAAGCTGTCCGTGAGAAATGGGTCAGTCTGTAAGATATGAATGAAGCTGTCCGTGAGAAATGGGTCAGTCTGTAAGATATGAATGAAGCTGTCCGTGAGAAATGGGTCAGTCTGTAAGATATGAATGAAGCTGTCCGTGAGAAATGGGTCAGTCTGTAAGATATGAATGAAGCTGTCCGTGAGAAATGGGGCAACTCAAAAACAATCCCAAACCACAGTCTTGTCCAGTACTGCCTGCTCTCTCTACATCCATGGACAGTGGAATTCATAAGTACAAGTTCAACACATGTGCACGCGCGCGCGCACACACACACACACACACACATACACACACAAACACATGCACACACACGCACGCACATATACACATGCACATAGACACACGCATGTGCATATACATAAACACACACACACACACACACAATATGAACGCGTTTTGTTTCCATGGCAATGAAAGAACGTCACTCCATCATTACGTTGGAATTCCGCCAGTGGCGAGCCACTGACTTCTGACAGACCGACATGGAAATCATTATCGTTGGCTGAAAAAACTGCCTGTGGGTAAACAGCGTTGTTGTGTCCCACACCCAGTGCTGAATGGTTCACCGTGTACTGTATGACCCGCAAGGCCTGCCAACACTTTGCTGAGCTACAGTGACGGACTCTATGGTGAGTTTGTGCTGTCTGTAAGTGTGGGCGTTTTCGTTGCATGTTTTGTGACTTTTAGGACTTGTTTTGATGATATGGATATTTGATAATGCTGGTATATATATATATATATATATATATATATATATATATATATATATATATATATATATATATATATATATATATATATATATATATATATATGTGTGTGTGTGTGTGTTGATTATTTAACATATCCATTTATTTTTATATTAATTTTATGTGTTCATTAATTTATACATTTATGTTCATTGTGAAGTTGTTTCAAATGTCAGTGCTTATGTGTTTACTTGCACGTGCGTGTGTTTGCATATTTTTTGCTGTTGTTGTTGTTGTGTGTTATGCCACTGAACTGATGTAGACAACGGGTCAATTAAAAAAAAAAGAAGAAATGACATTATTTTTTCTTCTTCTTCTCATTATTAATGACGTGTCTGTCTCGTTTTAATCTTAAGAAACAGTTTCTTTCCCTGCAGGATTCGATATTTGTTCCTTTTTATTTTCTTGTACATTAACAGTCCACCATTATTCCAAACTAACACAACTCGACATGTTTACTGAATAAACGTAATCCCGATGATAAAAAGTCATCATATGATACAGCAAGTATGACATCTCTGCAGCTCCAGAGAACACTCAGCACTGAACTGTTTGCCACTTGTTCCAGTGACATGGGATGCGAGTCAGAATGAAAACAATGATGAAAACAATAAAACTACCATGAAACTGAATATTAAAAAAATAATAAATTTGAGTTCAGATATGACTTACTTGACATGCCTTTTGACTCCTCCTAGAGCACAGGGCTGCTACAGCACTCCTTGTGGAGCATAGGGCTGCTACAGCACTCCTTGTGGAGCACAGGGCTGCTACAGCACTCCTTGTGGAGCACAGGGCTGCTACAGCACTCCTTGTGGAGCATAGGGCTGCTACAGCACTCCTTGTGGAGCATGGGGCTGATACAGCACTCCTTGTGGAGCATGGGGCTGCTACAGCACTCCTTGTGGACCACAGGGCTGCTACAGCACTCCTTGTGGAGCATAGGGCTGCTACAGCACTCCTTGTGGAGCATGGGGCTGATACAGCACTCCTTGTGGAGCATGGGGCTGCTACAGCACTCCTTGTGGAGCATGGGGCTGATACAGCACTCCTTGTGGAGCATGGGGCTGCTACAGCACTCCTTGTGGAGCATGGGGCTGCTACAGCACTCCTTGTGGAGCATGGGGCTGCTACAGCACTCCTTGTGGAGCATGGGGCTGTTACAGCACTCCTTGTGGAGCATGGGGCTGCTACAGCATTCCTTGTGGAGCATGGGGCTGCTACAGCACTCCTTGTGGAGCACAGGGCTGCTACAGCACTTCTTGTGGAGCACAGGGCTGCTACAGCACTCCTTGTGGAGCATAGGGCTGCTACAGCACTCCTTGTGGAGCATAGGGCTGCTACAGCACTCCTTGTGGAGCACAGGGCTGCTACAGCACTCCCCCAGCGGACTGGGTTTGGGGCTGTCCTCTACAGCCAGGTCCATGTCCATCCTTCATCTCATCCTCCGTGCTTCTTCTCCAGGTCTGCTTGGTCTGCCCGCTCTCCTCTTTCCTTGGGGGTTCCATTCAAGAGAGTTCAAATATAATGTAATCAAATCACATATCGCCCATCTATCTTCTCACGCAATAATGTGGACAGAAGAGACGATTTTGCAAGAGACTTTACCATATTGTCACAATGATTAGTTATGTAATGATGGTATCTGTTGCAGTGACGGACATGAGGGTGGGGATTCAGGCCCCTTGTGTCCAGCTGACCCTGGTGAGGTCTGTCTTGACGTGCTGTGTCTTGGTGTCTCTGGGAGCTGGCACTGAAGCCTTGTGTGCAGGTGGGTGGGATGCATCCTCCCCCTCTCCACTTTACTCACACCCACACCCTCCTCCTCTCCACTTTACTCACATCCACACCCTCCTCTCCACTTTACTCACATCCACACCCTCCCCCTCTCCACTTTACTCACATCCACACCCTCCCCCTCTCCACTTTACTCACATCCACACCCTCCTCCTCTCCACTTTACTCACATCCACACCCTCCTCCTCTCCACTTTACTCACATCCACACCCTCCCCCTCTCCACTTTACTCACATCCACACCCTCCTCCTCCTCTCCACTTTACTCACATCCACACCCTCCTCCTCCTCTCCACTTTACTCACATCCACACCCTCCCCCTCTCCACTTTACTCACATCCACACCCTCCTCTCCACTTTACTCACATCCACACCCTCCTCCTCTCCACTTTACTCACATCCACACCCTCCCCCTCTCCACTTTACTCACATCCACACCCTCCTCCTCTCCACTTTACTCACATCCACACCCTCCTCCTCTCCACTTTACTCACATCCACACCCTCCTCCTCTCCACTTTACTCACATCCACACCCTCCTCCGGAGGACACCAGCTTCCTCTCCTCTCTCCCATCGCCTTTCTGGGTTAAGGGTGGATATTTCTTTCCCATCCACCATGCCATACATATATGCAGACCTGCAAAAAATTACCAGTCAGACACATAATCCTGCTACCGTCAATTGCGGCGCATCAGTTCCATTCGGAAAGATCTGTCCACCGACGCAGCATCTAGACTTGACGTTTCTCTCATTCTCTCTCGCCTTGACTACTGTAACTCTCTATTGTCTGGTTTGCCTGCTTCATCCATTCAGTCCCTTCAGCGCATACAAAACTCTGCTGCCCTGCTCAGAAAGAGAAGATCTGAGCACATCACTCCTATTTTGCAACATCTCCATTGGCTCCTTGTCTCACACAGAATAAAGTATAAGATCAGCACTCTGTTATAAATGTATTCACAAATCTGCCCCTTCCTATCTTTGTGGCTGCCTTCACCTCTACACTCCATCTCGCTCTCTACGATCGGCTTCGGATCCACTCTGTTTACGTATACCCAGATTCAAACACTCCACTGTTGGACGCCGTTCTTTCTCTGTCTCTGGACCTTGCATTTGGAATGAACTTCCTCTTTCGCTTCGTCAGGTCTCCGCACTCAGCCCTTTCAAGTCTGGCCTTAAACCCCCACCTCTCCACAAGATAGCCTCCTTTCCTTACCTCATCCTTGTCTTTAGTTTCTTCAGTTTCAGAGTTATGCATGCGTGTGAATGACTGGTGTGAAAGCGCTTAGATTTGTCTCTGCGCAAGATTCAGCGCCATATAAATATTATTATTATTATTATTATTATATTAGTGCCTGAAAACCCACGGTGTGTACGCGCAAGCATAAGATCAAATATGCACGTTAAAGATTTTGTAAAGCATGTCCGCATTCAGTGGGTTATGGAAACAAAATCATACCCAGCATGTACAACCCCGTAAAACTGAGTATGGCTGTTTATATAATGGAGTTAAAATAAAACGGTCATACTCGTGAAATGCTTCATGTGTGTGTGTGTGTGTGTGTGTGTGTGTGTGTGTGTGAGGTACTGAGAGAGAGAGAGAGAGATCGATAGATACAGATAGACAGAGAGAGGGAGAGAGAGAGAGAGAGATTGAATGACACAGGAAACGAATGATGAGCACCCAAAACGCTGCCAGTGGCTCTAACCTGGTAGGAAGTCTGTTGTCCAAATGACTCCATATTTGTAAAGCTCTTGGAGCTTGGTCTCTGACCGAGGATAGGCGCTATATAGGTATCCATATCATCATCATCATCATCATCATCATCATCACAGGCGCTATATCAGTATCAATATCATCATTATCACCCTTTTTTTTCCACCTTCAGTTCATGTCCCTGGGTATTTTTCTCACTTATGATTATGATGCACTGTTGTTTGAAGGCAGCCGTATAGTGAAACATTCAGAATTGTTTTAAGCAATCTGTGTAATAATTGCCATGGAAACAAAATGATAGGAAAAAAAGAAGCAAAGAAGAAACGGTTTGACAATATCATTTTATTATGTTGAAACATGCTACGCCATGAGATTTTCTAGCAGTTCTGCAGCCTTGGGTCTCTTCTTGGGCAAGAATCTCGGCCACGTCTGCTTTTTTTTTTTTTTTTTTTTTTTTTTTTTTTTTGCTGCTGTGGGGTTCGATGATTTAAATATCGTTAAATATTCAGACCACCAGTTCAGGATGAACTCCTTTGTCTGTCAAGACCACCTGGCCGAGTGCACTCTGCAAGACTCTTGACCTGGTTCATGAAACCCATTGTAGTCACCAGTATCAACGTAAAGCTAAGTGATCTGTGTGAGGTGGTCCATCACACGATCCGAATCCATTGATACTTGTGCAGAAGGTTGATACATACACAGGCCGGGAATTCTTTTTTTTTAATCAGGACAAGATGATTGACCAAGATGTGTCTGTTGGGCGGATCTGTTCTGGGATCCCATTGTTGTTCTCGGTGAACCAGTCTCTGCTCTTTGAGGAAGGTGGCAGTGGCCGAATGGTTGAGCCGCTCATCTGCAAATACAGAGTGTGATAGGGTCTTGGTTCGAATCCCGTTCTCGCCCTTTATCCCGTGTTTGACTGGAAAATTAAACTGAGTGTCTAGTCATTAAGATGAGACGGTGAACCGAGGTCCAGTGTGCAAAACGTACTTGGCGCACTGGAAAAGAACACATGGCAGCGATAGTGTTGTCCTCTAGCAAACTTCTGCAGCAGATATCCACTCTAATAGGTACACAGATTATACATTCACCCAAGGCCTGACAAAGCGTGCTGAGTTGTGCTGTTCATCAGGCATCTGCTTGGCAGATGTGGTGTAGCATATATGGATTTGTCCGAACGCAGTCACGCCTCCTTGAGAAACTGAAACTGAAAAGTAGCTGTGGAAAACCCCAGGACAACTCTAGGACATCTCTAGGACATCACCAGAGGTCCGCAACTTGGTGGGCTGGAGGCGTTCCCAAAACAGTTCTGGGAAGGGATCTGTGGGGTAACTGGGGTCCTCAAGCCTCAGCTGAAGATTGGACAGGACACCGCCAAGCTGGAGTTTCCTTTTCTCTTGGGTTAAAATCCCCTTCACTGCCCTGCACGTATGTGACACGTGCATAGTCACATCACTGATGACGTCATCAGAATAAGGGGGGAAATAGCTCTGGAAGACTGAAAATTCACACAGTTTATCTGGAGTGGTATATCTCCAGACCATTTTCTCAGTTTTAGGCTTTTTTTAGATATTGTTTTATGACTTGAAGTATCACTTTCCACTGTTTTTCCCATGGGAGTGAAGGGGTAGCAACCAAACGGAGAGTGGGCAAGACTATGGTCCGTTTGACACCCTGCACTGGGCATCACTCGGATGAGTTAGAAGTCTTGAAGATCTTTCTGGTGCTTCAAGATTGATTTACCCTGTGATGTGCTAATGCCAGACTCAGTCAATGATGCATCCAGGTTGTCTTGAATAGATTCTATTAAGTATGTAAAGAAAGTTGAATGTTGACAGATGGTGGAAGACGACACAGCATGCAGTTTGTGCATCACGTGATCCGTTCAATGGGCTGGAGATCGGTGGCGGTCTTTGCACAGGTTTCCTCAGGTAAAACATGTGTTGTGTTGTGTTGTGTTGTGTTGTGTTGTGTTGTGCTGTGTGTGTGTGTGTGTGTGTGTGTGTGTGTGTGTGTGTGTGTGTGTGTGTGTGTGTGTGTGTGTGTGTGTGTGTAAATATGTAAGTTTGTATGACGTTTTAGTATGCATGTATGTATGTATGTATGCATGAGTGTGTGTGTGTGCGCGCGCGCGCGTGCGGTGAATGCGCGTATACACATCAAGAGTTTTCTGATTCCTGATAGCATTCAGTTGATTTGTTTTTCCACGAGGACAGAAGACACGGAAGAAATGGTCAGCCTGGTCACGGGGGACACAGTGGCCATGACCTTGCTCCAAGGAACGGCCGACTTCAACATGACCTTGACCTCTGACTTTCCACCTCACGTTCTGCTGCTGGGGTCGGCTGTCTTCGTCACAAAACTGCTGCAAGAGGTTGTTAGAATATGGTGGCTGTGTGTGTGTGTGTGTGTGTGTGTGTGTGTGTGTGTGTGTGTGTGTGTGTGTGTGCGTGTGTGTGTGTGTTGTTGTTGTTGTTGTTGTTTAGCTGGGTGTATATAATTTGACAGAGTATGATATTTTGTCTTTGATGGATTTTATTTCTCCTCCTCCTCAAACGTTTATTCATGACATCCTCTAATGAGGGGCAAAGACATAAACCATTCAGTCATTCATTCGTTTGTTCGTTCCTTCGTTTGCTCATCTATCCATTTATTCGTTCATTCATTCCTTCTCTGTCTGTCTGTCTGTCTCTTTATGGTTGTGTCTAACAGTCTCTCTCTGCCAGTTTGTTTGTAATACTTATTCTGTCTGTCTGTCTGTCTGTCTTGTTTGTACCCTTCATGTCCATCAGTCTGTCTGTCTGTCTCACTCTCAGTTTTACTCTCATTCTACATTTTCAATTCCTCGTATTCCAACTAAGTTGTCCAAAAGTGAAAAAATAAGACATGGGAAAACAACGACAACAACAGCAGTGTCAACAGCAAGTACAGCAGCAATATCAATAACGCAAACAAAAACAAAATAAATAAAATGATAGCAGTCCTTCGTTTTTCACGATTTTCAAAGCCGTCCATAAGCATGGCCTTTGAAAGAAGATTGTTGCTGCAGTAATTAGGAGGCAGTCCGTTTTGATTTTCTACATGGATTGGGGTTTAAATCCCCATGGGAGTTTTAAAGAACTTTTGGGTTCGAGTTTTTTCCCCATACTTTTTTTTTTTTTTTTTTTTTTTTTTAAAAGACGTAAATATGTCTTGTGGTACTCATTCAGTTAGAAAGCATTCCGCGTAGACGTTTGTGCAATTTCTACAGCCACTCATGCTGTTCAATATCACATTCCCCAAATGCACGCGCGCGCGCACACACACACACACACACACACACACACACACACACACACACACACAACCTCTCTCTCTCTCTCTCTCTCTCTCTCTCTCTCTCTCTCTCTCTCCAAAGTCAGGCACGGGAGACTGAGCAATAAACATGCACGGGATAATCACCTGCAGAGTAATCATCTCTTTGTCCTTTGAATTGATGTTCAGACATGATTGCTGAGCAAACACACGGATATTTTTCTCATTGACTTGCCGAGAGCGAAAACAGATGGACTTGATAGGCTGGGATGCAAGGTTGTGCCGTCACGTCAGCAAATGGAAGCAAACACGGGGATCGGTAATGTTCCCATCTGAACGATCTGGCAGAAATAGAGAAGCGAATGACGAGGAGGGAAACAACGAAGGGTTGAGATTCTTCTTCTTCTTCGTTCGTGGGCTGCAGCTCCCACGTTCACTCGTATGTGCGTGAGTGGGCTTTTACGTGTGTGACCGTTTTTTATTCCGCCATGTAGGCAGCCATACTCCGTTTTTCGTGGATGTGAGTGCTGGGTATGTTCTTGTTTCCATAACCTACCTAACGCTGACATGGATTACATGATCTTTAACGCGCGTATTTGATCTTCTGCTTGCGTATACACAACAAGGGGGTTCAGGCACAGATAGGTCTGCACTTATGTTGACCTGGGAGATCGGAAAAATCTCCACCCTTTACCCACCAGGCGCCGTTACCGAGATTCGAACCCTGTACCCTCAGATTGAAAGTCCAACTCCGCTATTGCGCCCGTCACCCCTGGATATAAAACCGACCACGGGATGAAACCCCAACCTCCGGATGAGACCCAAACTGTGTTCTTTCAGTCATCAGGTCATAACACAAATTTCTATCGGCGCCTGGGAGGTCAATATACAAAGATTCTGAGTTCTGAGTTATAGATATAAACACATTCAGAAAAAACAAAGAAATAATTATCCAGTGCAGCATTCAGCTATTCATAACTCACAATGTTTCATACCTATTTATGTCACCAGGTTAAGGGTATAGTCTTTTAAATTTCAATTATCAAACTAAACTGCAATGAACTGAACATGCCTTTCAAGTTTAAACAAAATATTATTGTTTATCTAACAACAGCAACATATATGTGATGTTTTGACAGGTTTTACAAACAAAAGAAACAGCTTCCTTCATGACCGATTGGCTGATAGTAGCTCCACGTGACCAGGTGTCGTCCATAGCGACAGTTGCTGCACGGTTCCATCACGTGGCCATTGTGGTTGAAGAGCCTGTGAGTTGACATATATTTCAGGATCTTTAAAGTGCATTTGATTTTCAGGACGTTATGCTTCAACTTTCTTTCTATCATTGTTACTGAAAGGCGTTTTTTCTTCTTCCTCTCTAGTTCGTGAATATAAACTTCAATGACATTAATTTTTCAGGGTCTGCTATTTCACAGGTCAGAGGCTTTTCGAGTTTGTTTTTCTCTGCTTTCTTTTTGTATGTAACATAAGATATGGTTGTGCCTCTAATTCCCAAAGCAACATTTCAAATAGCGATTGGTTACTAATATCAAATTGTAGCTCTTCCTTTGTGCAATATCGACAGTGTTACATTTGTTAAAAAACAGACCATATTGTTTACTTATTCGTTCCACATTCACAATTTTGATTTATTTTGTAGTATGTGTTACTCATCATTGAAAAGGGATTTAGTAAATTCTCATCTCCCATTCGCTTCTCTCACTGTGGAGTATTGGCCTTGTGATAACACGCCTATCTATGAAGCGAGAGAATCTGAGCGTACAGGGTCGATTCTGACACTTACCAAGATGTTCTCCCCTCCACTGGACTTTGGTGGTGGACACGACGCTGGCCATTCGGGTGAGACTTTTAATCGAGGTCCCATGCATAGCATGCACTTAACATACGTAAAAGAACCTACGGCAAAAAGAGAGTTGTTTATGTCCAAAATTCCATCAAAAAGCACTCTGACACACACACACACGCGCGCGCACACACACACACACACACACACACACACACATTGAAGCATAACTGAATGATACAGGAAAGCAAACGATGGGCACCTAAGGGCAGCTCTTTATTGGCTCTACCCAGGCAGCCAGTCTGTTGCGAAAGTGACTCAATAAAATGCGCTCAGAGCTTGGTACCAAGTATTAGCGCTATAGAAGTAAGCATATCGATTAACCAACCACAAAGCATAAAAACAGACCACCATGCACCCGTTTTCACGCTCGATTGGATCAGACGTTTGCAAGAAGCATGGCAACATTCTTCTTTGACCTTGGAACACAGAAATTGATCCATCACCCACAAAACCAGATACTCACGTAAACGCAGCACGACACTGTAATAACCATAATCATGATGTGTTGGTGTTGGTGCCCTCCACATTGCTTCCACGTGACCCAGTCGTCACGGGTCACCCTGGAAACGATCGTTCGCAATGAGGACAACACAAGGGGAGCATCCACAGTAGTGGAGTGGTCTCCCTGCAAACGTTCTTCACTCCCCTCCTTGACGAAAGACATGGTGTTCCCAAACAAGAAGTACGGTCTTGGTGGACGCCTGCTGAAAATTGTGACAATGACCGTGAGTATGATGCGTACACGTGAAACAGTAAGTTAAATGTGACAATAATGCAACAAATTCTTCCTAATTGGTGAGACATAAAAAGAAAACAAACAAATAAATAAACGACAAAGAAACGAAGAAACGACCAAACAGCAAACGATTCTTTTAAAGCTCCTAACAAACTTGAAAATCAGAAATGTATGAGTCATGTCCTTTGTGAGACGTGTGAGAGATATACTGTCTCTAGTCATGTCCTTTGAGAGACGTGTGAGAGATGTACTGTCTCTAGCCATGTCCTTTGTGAGACGTGTGAGAGATATAGTCTCTCGCCATGTCCTTTGAGAGACATGTGAGAGATGCACGGTCTCTAACTGTGACTCGTGTTCTGTCCAGTGGTCTCCTTTCATCAAACGTCATCGGAACGAGAACCACACGTGGTATACTGGACTGTGCATTGACCTCCTGCACATGTTGGCCAGCAAGCTTAACTTCACGTGAGGGCCTGTCTTCAGCTTATTACTTGTTGGACATTGTCCACATATCTTTTATTTTCCTTGTGCAAGAGGTTATATTTTTTTCAGCATGTCTCCATTACAATTTCACATGAAATGCCACATCAATAAAGCAAATATACAATTCACGACACCTTTAGCGACGAAGGAAATATATGTACATGTACAATATGGTGACACTTTGCAAGGGCATCAAAAATCTTATTTTTGTCGACTTGTCAAATGCCTTTGATACTGTCAGTAGGCCATCTTGTCTCTCGAAATACATTAGCGTCAT
The DNA here is from genome assembly GCF_041734735.1 of Babylonia areolata. Classification (NCBI taxonomy): domain Eukaryota; kingdom Metazoa; phylum Mollusca; class Gastropoda; order Neogastropoda; family Buccinidae; genus Babylonia; species Babylonia areolata. The sequence continues at coordinate 57,578,784 of NC_134896.1, forward strand.
CAGCTGCTTCCACCATGTCATATACAGAGAGTGATGGAGAGCCACTGTCGGATCCTTTCTCTGTTCCCAACAGAGCTAAGCACGGCATGTCCGGCCGTCTGCATTTTGTTCCAGTTCTCCATGCACTGTTTTTTGTTGTTGTTGTTGTTGTTGTTGTTGTTTTTTTTTGGGGGGGGGGTGTTTTTGTTTTTGTTTTTTTTGGTTTTGTTTTGTTTTGTTTTGGATTTTTTGCAGCTGTAACAGACAGGTACAGGGAGTAGTGTTCCACCACAAGACGGAAAGTCATTCCTTCGATCTGAGGCATCTCAATACAAAACAAAGCAACCCGAAAGCCTTTGTTAGCGACTTCCACTGATCAGACTGTCGTGCTGTATTCCCCGCTGCACGATGCTTTAACCTTTGCACCAGTCTGTCAAAGACAATGATGACGGTGCAAGCTGCACCTGGCTTTGTCCTGCCTGCACCGTTCATCACTTTCAAGGCACAAACCTAAAGAATGCAGATGCATTCACTTGCTTGGGGAACTGTTTGACTTGGCCGTTGATTGAATGTTGGACACCGTATTGAAGGAAATTTCTCATCTGCTGCCTGTACGTGATCATGTGCATGTCATGGAGGAATGATCCCCGAACACCAAAGTTCTACAAATATCTGGTATTCAGACCTAGGAAGGCCTGTTCATAGTAAAGGCCCATCTAATGCAGACTGCATTGCATTGATCTTCATGAAAACATGTGACAGGGGATGTTTATATGCTTGACACTGTTGGTCTGTCTCTGTGTGTATTTGTCTTCATGGCTATACGATTTTGTAGTCAGTTGCAAGATAACTTTGAAACATCCATATGCATGCTCAATGAGTAATGAACATTCTGACCAAGACTCACGTCTATCCCTCGCCCCCGTTCCCTGATGTGCATGTTTACCAATGGCCGAAAGACATTCAACCATAGGAATCTGAACGCCTCACAGAGCAGACCTGGTGTTTCAGGTACGTAATCTCAGAACCAGCTGACCACAACTGGGGCCAGCAGCTGTCTAACGGGACCTGGTTGGGCATGACTGGTATGCTGCACAGAAAGGTCAGATACTTATCTGCCTTCCCCTTTCCCCACTGGTGTTCTGTCTGTCTGTCTGTCATCCCCTTTCCCCACTGGTGTTCTGTCTGTCTGTCTGTCTGTCATCCCCTTTCCCCACTGGTGTTCTGTCTGTCTGTCTGTCATCCCCTTTCCCCACTGGTGTTCTGTCTGTCTGTCTGCCTTCCCCTTTCCCCACTGGTGTTCTGTCTGTCTGTCTGTCTGCCTTCCCCTTTCCCCACTGGTGTTCTGTCTGTCTGTCTGTCTTCCCCTTTCCCCACTGGTGTTCTGTCTGTCTGTCTGTCTTCCCCTTTCCCCACTGGTGTTCTGTCTGTCTGTCTGTCTTCCCCTTTCCCCACTGGTGTTCTGTCTGTCTGTCTGTCTTCCCCTTTCCCCACTGGTGTTCTGTCTGTCTGTCTGTCTTCCCCTTTCCCCACTGGTGTTCTGTCTGTCTGTCTGTCTTCCCCTTTCCCCACTGGTGTTCTGTCTGTCTGTCTGTCTGCCTTCCCCTTTCCCCACTGGTGTTCTGTCTGTCTGTCTGTCTGCCTTCCCCTTTCCCCACTGGTGTTCTGTCTGTCTGTCTGTCTTCCCCTTTCCCCACTGGTGTTCTGTCTGTCTGTCTGTCTTCCCCTTTCCCCACTGGTGTTCTGTCTGTCTGTCTGCCTTCCCCTTTCCCCACTGGTGTTCTGTCTGTCTGTCTGTCTGCCTTCCCCTTTCCCCACTGGTGTTCTGTCTGTCTGTCTGTCTGCCTTCCCCTTTCCCCACTGGCGTTCTGTCTGTCTGTCTGTCTTCCCCTTTCCCCACTGGTGTTCTGTCTGTCTGTCTGTCTGCCTTCCCCTTTCCCCACTGGTGTTCTGTCTGTCTGTCTTCCCCTTTCCCCACTGGTGTTCTGTCTGTCTGTCTGTCTGCCTTCCCCTTTCCCCACTGGTGTTCTGTCTGTCTGTCTGTCTGTCTTCCCCTTTCCCCACTGGTGTTCTGTCTGTCTGTCTGTCTGCCTTCCCCTTTCCCCACTGGTGTTCTGTCTGTCTGTCTTCCCCTTTCCCCACTGGTGTTCTGTCTGTCTGTCTGTCTGCCTTCCCCTTTCCCCACTGGTGTTCTGTCTGTCTGTCTGTCTGTCTTCCCCTTTCCCCACTGGTGTTCTGTCTGTCTGTCTTCCCCTTTCCCCACTGGTGTTCTGTCTGTCTGCCTTCCCCTTTCCCCACTGGTGTTCTGTCTGTCTGTCTTCCCCTTTCCCCACTGGCGTTCTGTCTGTCTGTCTGTCTTCCCCTTTCCCCACTGGTGTTCTGTCTGTCTGTCTGTCTGCCTTCCCCTTTCCCCACTGGTGTTCTGTCTGTCTGTCTTCCCCTTTCCCCACTGGTGTTCTGTCTGTCTGTCTGTCTGCCTTCCCCTTTCCCCACTGGTGTTCTGTCTGTCTGTCTGTCTGTCTTCCCCTTTCCCCACTGGTGTTCTGTCTGTCTGTCTTCCCCTTTCCCCACTGGTGTTCTGTCTGTCTGTCTGTCTGCCTTCCCCTTTCCCCACTGGTGTTCTGTCTGTCTGTCTTCCCCTTTCCCCACTGGTGTTCTGTCTGTCTTCCCCTTTCCCCACTGGTGTTCTGTCTGTCTGTCTGTCTGCCTTCCCCTTTCCCCACTGGTGTTCTGTCTGTCTGCCTTCCCCTTTCCCCACTGGTGTTCTGTCTGTCTGTCTTCCCCTTTCCCCACTGGTGTTCTGTCTGTCTTCCCCTTTCCCCACTGGTGTTCTGTCTGTCTTCCCCTTTCCCCACTGGTGTTCTGTCTGTCTGCCTTCCCCTTTCCCCACTGGTGTTCTGTCTGTCTGTCTTCCCCTTTCCCCACTGGTGTTCTGTCTGCCTTCCCCTTTCCCCACTGGTGTTCTGTCTGTCTGTCTTCCCCTTTCCCCACTGGTGTTCTGTCTGTCTTCCCCTTTCCCCACTGGTGTTCTGTCTGTCTGTCTGCCTTCCCCTTTCCCCACTGGTGTTCTGTCTGTCTGTCTGTCTGCCTTCCCCTTTCCCCACTGGTGTTCTGTCTGTCTGTCTGTCTTCCCCTTTCCCCACTGGTGTTCTGTCTGTCTGTCTGTCTTCCCCTTTCCCCACTGGTGTTCTGTCTGTCTGTCTTCCCCTTTCCCCACTGGTGTTCTGTCTGTCTGTCTGCCTTCCCCTTTCCCCACTGGTGTTCTGTCTGTCTGTCTTCCCCTTTCCCCACTGGTGTTCTGTCTGTCTGTCTGTCTTCCCCTTTCCCCACTGGTGTTCTGTCTGTCTGTCTGTCTGTCTTCCCCTTTCCCCACTGGTGTTCTGTCTGTCTGTCTTCCCCTTTCCCCACTGGTGTTCTGTCTGTCTGTCTGTCTTCCCCTTTCCCCACTGGTGTTCTGTCTGTCTGTCTGTCTTCCCCTTTCCCCACTGGTGTTCTGTCTGTCTGTCTGTCTTCCCCTTTCCCCACTGGTGTTCTGTCTGTCTGTCTGTCTGCCTTCCCCTTTCCCCACTGGTGTTCTGTCTGTCTGTCTGTCTGCCTTCCCCTTTCCCCACTGGTGTTCTGTCTGTCTGTCTGTCTTCCCCTTTCCCCACTGGTGTTCTGTCTGTCTGTCTTCCCCTTTCCCCACTGGTGTTCTGTCTGTCTGTCTGTCTTCCCCTTTCCCCACTGGTGTTCTGTCTGTCTGTCTGTCTTCCCCTTTCCCCACTGGTGTTCTGTCTGTCTGTCTGTCTGTCTTCCCCTTTCCCCACCGGTGTTCTGTCTGTCTGTCTTCCCCTTTCTCCACTGGTGTTCTGTCTGTCTGTCTGTCACCCCCTTTCCCCACTGGTGTTCTGTCTGTCTGTGTGTCACCCCCTTTCCCCACTGGTGTTCTGTCTGTCTGTCTGTCTGCCTTCCCCTTTCCCCACTGGTGTTCTGTCTGTCTGTCATCCCCTTTCCCCACTGGTGTTCTGTCTGTCTGTCTGTCTGCCTTCCCCTTTCCCCACTGGTGTTCTGTCTGTCTGTCTGTCTTCCCCTTTCCCCACTGGTGTTCTGTCTGTCTGTCTGTCTGCCTTCCCCTTTCCCCACTGGTGTTCTGTCTGTCTGTCTTCCCCTTTTCCCACTGGTGTTCTGTCTGTCTGTCTGTCTTCCCCTTTCCCCACTGGTGTTCTGTCTGTCTGTCTGTCTGTCTTCCCCTTTCCCCACTGGTGTTCTGTCTGTCTGTCTGTCTTCCCCTTTCCCCACTGGTGTTCTGTCTGTCTGTCTGTCTGCCTTCCCCTTTCCCCACTGGTGTTCTGTCTGTCTGTCTGCCTTCCCCTTTCCCCACTGGTGTTCTGTCTGTCTGTCTGTCATCCCCTTTCCCCACTGGTGTTCTCTCTGTCTGTCTGTCACCCCCTTTCCCCACTGGTGTTCTGTCTGTCTGTCTGTCTTCCCCTTTCCCCACTGGTGTTCTCTCTGTCTGTCTGTCACCCCCTTTCCCCACTGGTGTTCTGTCTGTCTGTCTGTCTGCCTTCCCCTTTCCCCACTGGTGTTCTGTCTGTCTGTCTGTCTGTCATCCCCTTTCCCCACTGGTGTTCTGTCTGTCTGTCTGTCTGTCATCCCCTTTCCCCACTGGTGTTCTGTCTGTCTGCCTTCCCCTTTCCCCACTGGTGTTCTGTCTGTCTGTCTGTCTGTCATCCCCTTTCCCCACTGGTGTTCTGTCTGTCTGCCTTCCCCTTTCCCCACTGGTGTTCTGTCTGTCTTCCCCTTTCCCCACTGGTGTTCTGTCTGTCTGTCTGCCTTCCCCTTTCCCCACTGGTGTTCTGTCTGTCTTCCCCTTTCCCCACTGGTGTTCTGTCTGTCTGTCTGTCTTCCCCTTTCCCCACTGGTGTTCTGTCTGTCTGTCTGCCTTCCCCTTTCCCCACTGGTGTTCTGTCTGTCTGTCTGCCTTCCCCTTTCCCCACTGGTGTTCTGTCTGTCTTCCCCTTTCCCCACTGGTGTTCTGTCTGTCTGTCTGCCTTCCCCTTTCCCCACTGGTGTTCTGTCTGTCTGTCTGCCTTCCCCTTTCCCCACTGGTGTTCTGTCTGTCTGTCTGCCTTCCCCTTTCCCCACTGGTGTTCTGTCTGTCTTCCCCTTTCCCCACTGGTGTTCTGTCTGTCTGTCTGTCTTCCCCTTTCCCCATTGGTGTTCTGTCTGTCTGTCTTCCCCTTTCCCCACTGGTGTTCTGTCTGTCTGTCTGTCTTCCCCTTTCCCCATTGGTGTTCTGTCTGTCTGTCTTCCCCTTTCCCCATTGGTGTTCTGTCTGTCTGTCTGCCTTCCCCTTTCCCCACTGGTGTTCTGTCTGTCTGTCTGTCTGCCTTCCCCTTTCCCCACTGGTGTTCTGTCTGTCTGTCTGTCTTCCCCTTTCCCCACTGGTGTTCTGTCTGTCTGTCTGCCTTCCCCTTTCCCCACTGGTGTTCTGTCTGTCTGTCTTCCCCTTTCCCCACTGGTGTTCTGTCTGTCTGTCTGCCTTCCCCTTTCCCCACTGGTGTTCTGTCTGTCTGTCTTCCCCTTTCCCCACTGGTGTTCTGTCTGTCTGTCTGTCTTCCCCTTTCCCCACTGGTGTTCTGTCTGTCTGTCTGTCTGTCTTCCCCTTTCCCCACTGGTGTTCTGTCTGTCTGTCTTCCCCTTTCCCCACTGGTGTTCTGTCTGTCTGTCTGCCTTCCCCTTTCCCCACTGGTGTTCTGTCTGTCTGTCTGTCTTCCCCTTTCCCCACTGGTGTTCTGTCTGTCTGTCTGTCTTCCCCTTTCCCCACTGGTGTTCTGTCTGTCTGTCTGTCTGCCTTCCCCTTTCCCCACTGGTGTTCTGTCTGTCTGTCTGTCTGCCTTCCCCTTTCCCCACTGGTGTTCTGTCTGTCTGTCTGTCTTCCCCTTTCCCCACTGGTGTTCTGTCTGTCTGTCTTCCCCTTTCCCCACTGGTGTTCTGTCTGTCTGTCTGTCTTCCCCTTTCCCCACTGGTGTTCTGTCTGTCTGTCTGTCTTCCCCTTTCCCCACTGGTGTTCTGTCTGTCTGTCTGTCTGTCTTCCCCTTTCCCCACCGGTGTTCTGTCTGTCTGTCTTCCCCTTTCTCCACTGGTGTTCTGTCTGTCTGTCTGTCACCCCCTTTCCCCACTGGTGTTCTGTCTGTCTGTGTGTCACCCCCTTTCCCCACTGGTGTTCTGTCTGTCTGTCTGTCTGCCTTCCCCTTTCCCCACTGGTGTTCTGTCTGTCTGTCATCCCCTTTCCCCACTGGTGTTCTGTCTGTCTGTCTGTCTGCCTTCCCCTTTCCCCACTGGTGTTCTGTCTGTCTGTCTGTCTTCCCCTTTCCCCACTGGTGTTCTGTCTGTCTGTCTGTCTGCCTTCCCCTTTCCCCACTGGTGTTCTGTCTGTCTGTCTTCCCCTTTTCCCACTGGTGTTCTGTCTGTCTGTCTGTCTTCCCCTTTCCCCACTGGTGTTCTGTCTGTCTGTCTGTCTGTCTTCCCCTTTCCCCACTGGTGTTCTGTCTGTCTGTCTGTCTTCCCCTTTCCCCACTGGTGTTCTGTCTGTCTGTCTGTCTGCCTTCCCCTTTCCCCACTGGTGTTCTGTCTGTCTGTCTGCCTTCCCCTTTCCCCACTGGTGTTCTGTCTGTCTGTCTGTCATCCCCTTTCCCCACTGGTGTTCTCTCTGTCTGTCTGTCACCCCCTTTCCCCACTGGTGTTCTGTCTGTCTGTCTGTCTTCCCCTTTCCCCACTGGTGTTCTCTCTGTCTGTCTGTCACCCCCTTTCCCCACTGGTGTTCTGTCTGTCTGTCTGTCTGCCTTCCCCTTTCCCCACTGGTGTTCTGTCTGTCTGTCTGTCTGTCATCCCCTTTCCCCACTGGTGTTCTGTCTGTCTGTCTGTCTGTCATCCCCTTTCCCCACTGGTGTTCTGTCTGTCTGCCTTCCCCTTTCCCCACTGGTGTTCTGTCTGTCTGTCTGTCTGTCATCCCCTTTCCCCACTGGTGTTCTGTCTGTCTGCCTTCCCCTTTCCCCACTGGTGTTCTGTCTGTCTTCCCCTTTCCCCACTGGTGTTCTGTCTGTCTGTCTGCCTTCCCCTTTCCCCACTGGTGTTCTGTCTGTCTTCCCCTTTCCCCACTGGTGTTCTGTCTGTCTGTCTGTCTTCCCCTTTCCCCACTGGTGTTCTGTCTGTCTGTCTGCCTTCCCCTTTCCCCACTGGTGTTCTGTCTGTCTGTCTGCCTTCCCCTTTCCCCACTGGTGTTCTGTCTGTCTTCCCCTTTCCCCACTGGTGTTCTGTCTGTCTGTCTGCCTTCCCCTTTCCCCACTGGTGTTCTGTCTGTCTGTCTGCCTTCCCCTTTCCCCACTGGTGTTCTGTCTGTCTGTCTGCCTTCCCCTTTCCCCACTGGTGTTCTGTCTGTCTTCCCCTTTCCCCACTGGTGTTCTGTCTGTCTGTCTGTCTTCCCCTTTCCCCACTGGTGTTCTGTCTGTCTGTCTTCCCCTTTCCCCACTGGTGTTCTGTCTGTCTGTCTTCCCCTTTCCCCACTGGTGTTCTGTCTGTCTGTCTTCCCCTTTCCCCACTGGTGTTCTGTCTGTCTGTCTGCCTTCCCCTTTCCCCACTGGTGTTCTGTCTGTCTGCCTTTCTGCCTGTCTGCGTGTCCGTCTGATCTTAAAAACGATTAACGCTATTCTGCAGAACGGTGTTTGACAGAAACAATATGGCTGCTGTAGCTGTTACCTACTATGCTTCTGCCATTGCCATATAGACATGTGGATGCATTCTGTCTGAGGGCCACTACTGTTTGAGTTGTTAAGTGATTGATATTAATTTCAACAGAACGATTATTTATTGTATTCATATTGTCGAGACTGTCCAGAAGGAGATTGCGTTGTGATATTATGCCATGGTATCTTGAAATTTGATGGCACTGCAATGGTATGATGGTTTGGTTTAAGAGAAACAGGTAGGGACCCCCTATTTGGTGTTTTGTAAAGTTCTTCTCATGGATGATCTAATACAGTGTCATTTATTTCGATCATTCTGCATGCAGTCATTCTGAGGAAACTAAAATGCTTTTTACTTTATCTGTTTGACCCTGGACAAATGTTTGTGACCCGACACACATGGTAATGAAGACATATTCTTTTCTAGCCAATTTGCTGTTACTCAGCAAAGATGGGGCAGCTTCTTTGGGGTGCTGATGAACTCCACATGAACCTTCCATCTTTGTTTCTCACTGCACAGGAAGCAGACGTTGCCCTGAGCGGAATGTCCATGACAGCGGGGCGTGCCTCAGTGTCTGACTACACAAGAGGGTTTTACTTTGACGAGCTTGTCTTGGTGACCACCTTCCCTGACCCCACCCTGGTGGGTTGGACTTTCTTCACCCGGCCTTTCAATTGGCTGGTTTTCCTTCTGCTGGGGTGTGGTCTCGTGCTGATGACGCTGTTGCTGACATTGATGGACAAGTGGTTTATCCACGTGCACAGCGAGAGTATGATTTGCGGGAGAGAGAAAGGGAGGGGAATGGCTTTGATGACCAGCTCCCTGGCACAAACCGCAGAAGTTCTTTTTGGAACACTGCTTGGCAGAGGTGAGTCATTAAATCAGAGAAGCCTTCTATCTCTGCTTCCATTTCATAGTATACCATGGTAGCTTTGGAACCATCTAAGTCACTTGTCAGTGCATTGCTCGAAGGAACACACTGTCACATGACTGGACACAGGGGATTTTATCTATGTGTAGAGCAGAAACACTCATGTCACATGACTGG
>NC_134896.1:57595035-57600035 GCF_041734735.1 Babylonia areolata
CAAACAAACAACAAATGGTATTCATCTTCTAGTTCACCTTGGCAAAAAGGACAATGCTTTAAAACATCATTTTCAGTGTACCTATTAACATTGTTATTTAAAGGAAGCACATTAAATCGGGCCTGAGACAACGCCACTCTGAAACAATATTCATCAGCATTTGTTATGTATTTTTCTTTTTCAAATAGCGAGAGACAGAGAGAGAGAGGAGAGAGAGACAGATATAGAAACAGACAGGCAGAGACAGAGGCAGGCAGACAGACAGACAGACAGACAGAATAAGAAAGGAGAGGGAGAGATAACTGGAAGAGGGTGTGTTGGGTGTAAGTATGTCCAAAGAAACAAACGAATGAAGCAACAAACGCTCCAGATCAAAAAACCTAAACCCTACTGGACCCGAGCTACCTTCCCCAAAATATGTGTGTGTGTGTGTGTGTGTGTGTGTGTGTGTGTGTGTGTGTGTGTGTGTGTTTGTGTGTGTTGCCACTGAACTGGTGCAGATGATGAAGTTGCAAAAAAATAACAACAACAACAAAACAACAACAGCAACCTCTAAAGGTAATTTTACCTCTTCTCCCTAACTGGCCACATGTAGTATTGATTTTAAACATGTGAGTGTCCAGTTTTCTTCCAACAGAGAGAGAGAGAAACAGAGGAAGACAGACAAAGTAAGAACAAAAAGATTCCCCCCAAATTGTTTATACTATTTTATAATCAACCTTTTACCAAATGTACTGCAACAAAACATTCCACAGGGTTTCCTTTCTAGGGGGAACCTTTAGAATTGATGTCGTTGAACCACATCAACCAACTGTTGAGCAACATCAACGATAACTACAACAACAAAAACAATAACATCAACTTCCGATTACAGTGCTGTGACTACGATATGAACCACCAAATGGTCAGGTTACATCATTCTTATCATCTAAACCATGACGTAACGCTGGGCAAAAGCGATGTCCACAATGCTGACAGTGCATGGAAGTAGGTCAGAAGTGGTGAGTGTCAGCTGTCACTATATATTTACAGTAATTATTGAACAAATGAGGAAATAGTTGTTAAAAAAAACTCTGATCACAAGCGACTTGAAATGATGATTATTTCAATGCAGGGAAGTATTTACAGTCCGTGTGTACATCGTAAGGTGAGTGCGATAACTGAGTAAATAAATAAACCAGTCAATAACTAAATCAATGCACCAACAGATAAATAAAACAGAATAAAAGTGAGGGCGTGTGATCAGATTTAGATCTTTCGTTTGGGGACAGTCTGTGTGTTTGGTCCTCTGCATCCATTCTTTACATATTTTACCTGGAGTCATGGGCCTTAGTTTCACTTAAATGAACAAACGTTTTCAATGTTTCACACACACACACACACACACACACACGCGCGCGCGCGCGCGCGCCTATTTCAACATATGGAACAGAAGTTTGGTTTCCATATGATGTTGCAGGAGACGTATCGTTTAATTTATTCGAATTATTCAGTAATTGTCTTTTCAACAAATTTCCACGTGAAAGACTTCATGTCAATTTTTGTAAGCAATTACTTGGTGTACATAAAAGAGCAATGGTTCTCCCCGTTTTAGGAGAATTAGGAAGATTCCCTATTAGCCTAAAAATGATATGTCAAGTTATTGGCTATTGGATACACATATTAGAGCTTCCTCAAAATTCACTTGTGTACACAACATATAAATGCAAGTATCGTCAAACAAATGAAAATGTTCAGTGGCTACTTTTCATAAGAAATTTATTAACTAGCACTGGATTAGATCATGTTTGGAAAAAATCAGTTCACTTTTAGTGTTAAAAGATTAAAGTATACTATATCCAAGAAGCTTGAAAATGAATATATAAAATTTTGGAAACAGAAACATGACAGTTCATCTAAATTTGAATTTTACAAGAACGCTGTGAAAAATTATAAACTTGAACCGTATTTAAAGAATACAGCAAATACACAACACAGGAAAGCACTGACCATGTTACGAATCAGCGCCCATGACTTACAAATCGAACAGGGAAGATATAAAAATACACCGAAAGAACAAAGATTGTGTGATACTTGTAACAGTTTAGAAGATGAGATTCACCTTTTAGACAATTGTGTAAAGTACAATACTTACAGACACAGATTCCTAATCGATATATGTCGTCCAAATGCAAAGCCTAGTGAATTGACCCTCATAACAGAAATACAGCCAAGGCTGGCGAAATTTATTCATGAATGTTTCTCTTTTTAATATGCTCATGTTTATGTTTCATTGTGTCTTATAAACTTTAAGGTTTTATGACAATAAAAAGTATTGCATTCTATTCAGACATACATTTGTGCTGCCATATATACATAACATTACACTACATTAAAATTGCATCACAAAGCAATGGATTTATATATACATGCGTATATTGAATTGCATTGCGTTACATTATATAAAAAACAACAACCAGCGATTCAATACATTATACAATACTATAAAAACGAAGCGGTGATATGCAATATCGAAAGCAGTGAACAGTGATTTAACAGATAAAGCATCAACCCAAACATGACACACGCCCACAAACAGTATTATCCAGAGTTTAAACCAACAATACAGAGCTACAGGAATGTCGGCAAAGCACAGCAACGTAGTGATGAGTGCTTCACATCGTCGAACACACATGTTGATAAAAGGAACAGTTTTTCTTTTTTCCCGCAGCCTGTATACCAGATCACTTATATTTAAGTCTTTCCGTCAGTCTTGGTATGTCTCGTACTTGGAGAACTTGCCATAGCAGAGCAGCACCAGAATGTCGCCCTGTCGGTAAGTATCAGGCAGTGGTAACTAATCACATTGGTGCCGCTCCCCTGACGTGTAGTAAAGAGTCCTTGAACCCAAATCAAGGCCTGAAAGCATGTCCACTGTCACCACCAAACATTACTTCCTTCAACATTATCGCCATTATATTCATTTACTTTCGTTTCATGTTTATTTAGTTTTTCTGTGACTGCGAATTCTATTCACGGTTGTATTTTTCTTTTTGGTTATTTTCCCTCATGATGGCAGCAGAGTGCATTGATTGTGACGTCATCCTACTGAACAGCCTGTGGATTTCCCCAGGAGTGATAGAGGTGGACATCCCCCGTGTTGTGATACTGCACGGCAGGGGTATCATAGGGGTTAGCGCTGTCTGCCTCAGCCATGTGGGACGTGGCAGTGAGGTCATCACTGTGGACACCATTCTCTGCCTCAGACATGTGGGACGTGAGGTCATCACTGTGGACACCATTCTCTGCCTCAGACATGTGGGACGTGAGGTCATCACTGTGGCCACCATTCTCAGCATCAGCCATGTCCACTCTCTCGTAGTGTTCTGCCCCGTCCTCTTTTCGCTGGGAGACTGCTGACGTCTGTCCTCTGTCTGTGGAAGATGATCTGCCTGAAATACAGGAGAAATAAAGTGATCATTTAGGAAGAGGTCGAAGAAAACATTAATTTTCAAATGGTAAAACCGCTCCAAAACGTTTATAGAGATTAATGATTATCACTGATGTGGAGCGACTTCGTCATGATGATGTCGATGTCTGTGTCTTCTTCTTGTGGATAATGAGGGGTGTGTCTGTGTGTGTGTGTGTGTGTGTGTGTGTGTGTGTGTGTGTGTGTGTGTGCATCTGCCTGTTGTATCATAATGTATGCACAGATGTGTGCTGGCTTTGTGACCCCTACCTCCAGTGACGATGGCTGGAGCAAACGACAGTGGGGAGGAGCCAGCACGTTCCGGCTGTCCCAGTTCCCCGCTGTTCTGTGCCGTGTTGCACGTGTCGGACTCCTGAGCACGTGACTTAGCGCTGTGTTGTCTTCTGAAAGAAACATTCAGCTAGTTAAAGTTTGGCCACCCAATGAATGGATACCCATTTTGTGTACAGACATAATGCTTTCACCAGCTGTCGATTTTATTCACCAAATCTGTTATCTTTTCTGTAGTGGAATCAATTAGTACATCTGATGCATTGAATTTCTCAAATCTCGTCACAGAATCGCTATGTCATCACATTCGATATGTCCATACAATTGTCAGTCTTGGATGAATTCACTCTCATATTGTCTCCCATACACAACCACACTTAGGTTCGTTTCCACAGTCCCAGTGTTGGCAGTCCACTGAGGGCTATGGATGCTATGTCGCCAGAACACTACACATCAATGAAGACCCTGCACTGCTGCTGAATCACAATGGTGGTGTTGAGTAATGCTTAGTCGGATGCAACATATGTAGGGCACAACCTGCTGTAGCATCTTGCAAAGTGGATTACACTGCACTGTATGTCCCGGTGTTTCCATTCGAGACCTCAGCACATTCATGTGTGGAAATGAGCCCTCCATGGGCCAAGAACTTCTCCCATCACAGATAGGGCTGGAAGCTACATCTTCTCAGTACAAGATATTAAGCACTTTGCCACAGCAAACAATAGTTTGATTTACAATTATTACATAATTGTTGAAAACATTTGGAATTCATTATTCTGTACTCTGTCTCTCCCACACACAACTATCAAATGTTTTTTTAAAATCTTCCAGAGAGAGACAGACAGAGCGAGAGAAGCAACCTTTTAATGAAGACAACGATGAAGACGACGAGGATAATGAGGACGATGACTGACACCACAGCACCAACAATCACAGGCGTGTTGTCTGTCGTGGTGTCTGTAACAGCTGTGTACACATAACGTGAACTACTTGGAAGGCTGGATGTTGGAAGGTCATATGCATCTTTTCCGTCTCCTCCCCCCCCACTTCTTACCCCACCCCCGTCCAATGCTCTCTCAGCCCCATCTGACCTAACCACCTGCAGACACAACAAAGAAGAGACACAGATAAAGAAAAAAAAAGGGAGGCAAAAAGACCCCACATTTTCCTCTAAAGAACGGAGGTGTGGAATGATGAGCTGTGATCCCGAAGATATCGCCCGAACTCCGACCTTTTTTGAAAACAGTTTTCCACTATAATG
>NC_134896.1:57602535-57625035 GCF_041734735.1 Babylonia areolata
ACATTCATTGTTCAGACACAGGTACTGACACGGAATGTGGCAGGATGCTCCGTAGAAACCAGCTTCACATTCTGTAATCAGAGATATTTTCTCTCTCATATATTGTTCAGAAAAAGGGGTGAACACTTGTCACGGGACTGGCCATAGAAACCAGTTTTATATTCTAAAATGAGGAGAAATCTAATATCATAGGTAATAAACTGAAACCCAATGTGTACTACGTTAGATGACTGTCTTCTACATAAGAAAACATTATATCGAATCTTGCCACACTTTTTTTTATATGTCAATAAAAGATTTTTTGATTGGTTAACCGAAATACAGTTCTTTTCTATATATGTAATAATTCTAAATTATTAATGTATTGATACGAAAACACTACACAACACACACTCACTAACTAACTCACTCCCACACGCTCTCCTCTCTCTCTCTCTCTCTCTCTCTCAGTGTCACCCAGTTACCAATAGTGTTGCACACCCACCACACGACATTCTTACTCACTTTCTGAAAGTCACATGGATAACACAATGACAACAACAAACCAGAGCACGTGTTTCCACGGAAGTAACCGGGACAAGCTTCACACAGTCCTGAGTCCTTGATACATTCATTGTTCAGACACTGGTGCTGACAGGAGTCGTTACAGGATGCTCCATAGAAACTAGGTTTACACTCTGAAAAAAGGGTTCTATGACTGAAAACTAATAATCTTGGGTGTATCATGAAAAAATGTTTAATGAAAGTGTCCATGCGTCAACAGCTCATTTCACAGTCAACAGGTCAGTCCACAGGTCATTTCCAAGGTCAGTCCACACGGAAATCCAAGGTCAGTCGACAGCCCACAGGTCAGTCCAAAGACAGTCCACAGGTCAGTCCAAAGACAGCCCACAGGTCAGTCCAAAGACAGTCCACAGGTCAGTCCAAAGACAGTCCACAGGTCAGTCCAAAGACAGCCCACAGGTCAGTCCAAAGACAGCCCACAGGTCAGTCCACAGTCCAGTCCACAGGTCAGTCCAAAGACAGTCCACAGGTCAGTCCAAAGACAGCCCACAGGTCAGTCCAAAGACAGTCCACAGGTCAGTCCAAAGACAGCCCACAGGTCAGTCCACAGTCCAGTCCAAAGACAGTCCACAGGTCAGTCCACAGTCCAGTCCACAGGTCAGTCCACAGTCCACAGGTCAGTCCTCATCCACAGGTCAGTCCACGTCCACAGGTCAGTCATCAGTCCACAGGTTAGTCCACAGTCCACAGGTCAGTCCACAGTCCACAGTTCAGTCCACAGGTCAGTCCACAGTCCACAATTCAGTCCACAGTCCACAGTTCAGTCCTCAGTCCACAGGTCAGTCCACAGTCCACAGGTCAGTCCAGTCCACAGGTCAGTCCACAGTCCACAGGTCAGTCCAGTCCACAGGTCAGTCCACAGTCCACAATTCAGTCCACAGTCCACAGGTCAGTCCTCAGTCCACAGGTCAGTCCACTGGTCAGTCCACAGGTCAGTCCACAGTCCACAGGTCAGTCCAGTCCAAAGGTCAGTCCACAGTCCACAGGTCAGTCCACAGTCCACAGGTCAGTCCAGTCCAAAGGTCAGTCCACAGTCCACAATTCAGTCCACAGTCCACAGTTTAGTCCTCAGTCCACAGGTCAGTCCACAGTCCACAGGTCAGTCCTCAGTCCACAGGTCAGTCCACAGGTTAGTCCACAGTCCACAGGTCAGTCCACAGGTTAGTCCACAGGTTAGTCCACAGTCCACAGGTCAGTCCACAGGTTAGTCCACAGTCCACAGGTCAGTCCACAGGTTAGTCCACAGGTCAGTCCACAGGTTAGTCCACAGTCCACAGGTCAGTCCACAGGTTAGTCCACAGTCCACAGGTCAGTCCACAGGTTAGTCCACAGGTCAGTCCACAGGTTAGTCCACAGTCCACAGGTCAGTCCACAGGTTAGTCCACAGTCCACAGGTCAGTCCACAGGTTAGTCCACAGGTCAGTCCAGTCCACAGGTCAGTACAGTCCACAATTCAGTCCACAGTTCAGTCCTCAGTCCACAGGTCAGTCCACAGGTCAGTCCTCAGTCCACAGTCCATAGTCCTCAGTCCACAGGTCAGTCCACAGGTTAGTCCACAGTCCACAGGTCAGTCCACAGGTCAGTCCTCAGTCCACAGTCCATAGTCCTCAGTCCACAGGTCAGTCCTCAGTCCACAGTCCATAATCAGTCCACAGGTCAGTCCTCAGTCCACAGTCCATAGTCCTCAGTCCACAGGTCAGTCCACAGGTCAGTCCACAGTCCACAGGTCAGTCCTCAGTCCTCAGTCCACAGTCCACAGGTCAGTCCACAGTCCACAGGTTAGTCCTCAGTCCTCAGTCCACAGTCCACAGGTCAGTCCTCAGTCCTCAGTCCACAGTCCACAGGTCAGTCCTCAGTCCTCAGTCCACATGTCAGTCCACAGTCCACATGTCAGTCCACAGTCCACAGGTCAGTCCACAGTCCACATGTCAGTCCACAGTCCACACTCCTCAGGTCTGAATCAGATGCCTTTTAGCAGTTTATCATTTTCATGTGAGTCAAGTCTGTTGTTACTGATAATGACAGTTACCTGAACAGTTTCCTGTCAGACGATCACACACGGCGTCCTCACATCCTGCAGGACAGCTGATGTTGCACTGCTCCCCGTACCACCCAGCCTGACAGTCTGCACACAACACAACACACATGGTCAGCAGAGAAATGAATGTGGAGTGTGTTGGGAAGGGAGGGGATAAAGTATTGCATGACAGAGAGGTGGACGTATGGTATATCCATTTGCTAGTATGATCTGTTTTTGTCTGATTTGTAATGTCAACGTGCGAGTGTTTTAGGATATATTGAAAACTTCAGACTGAGCGTCAAGTTCGTTTTAAATCGACGCTGTCCTGTTCAGTGTAATCTGATTGACGTTCATTGTCAGGTCAGGTCATTAGATCTGCTACTGGTAACCTGTAATCCAGTACAACCTGTTCAGGGTCGGGCTGCCGGCGACTAAACCGGCACTCCCACCGCTCCCTTCCGGGACTGGTGAGGCGGGTGGCTAGACACCCTTATGGAGATCCATAAAAGGGCGTTGGCTCAGGAGAGCCACCGACGGCCATCTAGCTCCACTGTGCTGTGTGCATGCCACACGCAGTTGGCCTCCGGGGTGTGTCTACCCATGCATGCGAAGTCTGGATCCGGCAGAATCTGCGGAAGAAACCTATCGGTTCAACGGAGAGGAAGGCGGTTACAGCAACGCACTGTGGAGTGCAGAGAGCAAGATGAGACACCAAAAGGATATCTTGGTCATCCACTGCATCCGTGCTCATCCTCCAGTCGTCTCGACTTAGTCTTGCCACTGGAAATTGGTGGACCCGGACGAGAGAGTGAGGTCGACGTTGCACAACTCCTCTTCACTTTAAACAAACTCATCGCGCAAGTCATCAGTCATCCAAAATAACCTTTCATCCTTCATCATTTCATCACCCCCAAGTCCTGTGGCGACAGGCGAACGACGAAACGACAGGTGTGGGTACACTGGCAGTCGTAGCCGCAGACCTGCACGCAGGCGGCTCAGGCCATAGGGTCGTTCTTCATCGACAGGAGCAGCGATGGAGCTCGGCAGCCGTCTGAGCGTCTGAGCAGCCCTCTTTAGGAAAGCACTGCTCACCTCCCTGGCATGAGGAAGGGGCTAGAAAAGGTGCCCTAAAAATTGCCTGCTCCATATCACCCTGGCCAGCATACCGCGGCTGGCGGGGACCCTACATCAGCGGTCGAAACAACAAGAAAGAAAAGAAGAAAACAAGGATCGTTCCTCTCACCATTGGTGCTTGGAACATAAGGACTCTCCTGGACAGAGATAACGCGGACAGACCCCAAAGGAGAACGGCACTAGTTGCATCCGAACTCGCCAGATACAACATTGACATCGCAGCCTTGAGGGAGACTCGGCTTGCAGGCGAAGGCGAGCTCTGTGAACAGGAATCTGGTTACACCTTCTTCTGGAGTGGACGAGGAAGCGAAGAGCGACGTGAGGCTGGCGTTGGTTTTGCAGTAAAAACAGCACTTGTCAGCAAGCTAGCTGGAATCCCAAAGGGAGTCAACGATAGGCTTATGACCATAAAATTCCCACTGGCATCTGGCCAGAAGCACCTCACCATTGTCAGTGCCTACGCCCCAGTTTCAGTTTCAGTTTCAGTTGCTCAAGGAGGCGTCACTGCGCTCGGACAAACCATATACGCTACACCACATCTGCCAAGCAGATGCCTGACCAGCAGCGTAACCCAACGCGCTTAGTCAGGCCTTGAGAAAAAAAAAGGGGGGGGGAATAAATAATAGATAAGCTTACATGAATAAATAAATAAATAAATAATAATTATAATATAGAAAAAGGTAGTAGTAATAATAATAGTAATACTAATAAAATGATAATAATAAAAAATAAATAAATAAATAAATAAGACAACAATGGTGATAATTAAGCGAATGAATGTAAAATATGACGACACACATTCACACATACACCCACACATGCATAACAGAAATGCACCAAACATGCAGTTTCACAGATATGAAAGTACAGTCAAATACATATAAACGTACATGAGCTCCAACACACACACACACACACACATTACCTTGCACCTCCTCCAACCCCCTCCTCCACACACTCATTTCTAGTCTACGTATCGCAGCTTCCACGGCACACACACACACACACACGCACGCAGACACACACTCACAGAGATGAACACTTACTTGTACAAGCACACACATATACGCCCATATCTCCCACCCCCAACCCCCACACATATATACAAAGATATATATATATATATATATATATATATATATATATATATATATATACCCGTACACAGATCTCTCCTGACACTTGTGTGCACTTACACTCTCGCGCATTCACAAACGCACTCAAAAGCACAGACCCACACATCCACACAAACACACACATACACACACGCACAGAGGCTGCCAAGAGGGATGGGAAAAGATCTCTGATGCCAAGAACGTGGCGTCTAGTGTGTTGCTCAGTCTATTGTATTTGGAAAGGCCCACAGAGACTCTGTTCCGTTTTGAAGAAATTTGCGCAATGTTGGTTTGGAAATGATGCCGATATTTGTTTGATTTGCAAAGCATCGTGCTCTACCTTTCATGTTAGACTTTCGGCCGCTCCCTCTCTCTGCTTTTATTTCTTTGAGGCGATCGATGGTGTGATGGCCTTGTACCTGTTCTTTTTGGTATTCTTTGACTTTTCTGAGGATTTCCGATTTTCCTAGATGTAGGCCGCTCGTTGGTGTTGCGTTACCAGCAAGTCTGTCAGCTCGCTCATTTCCCTTAACACCTGCATGTCCCGGGCAGTATGACCATGTGAGTTTTTTAATCTGAAAGTTGCGCATTGCCTTATGCCACTCTGGGCTTCCCATTCCGTTTTCAATTTTCTGTATGAGGTTCATTGAGTCAGTTAGAATCATGGCATGTTGGTTTCCGGGCGTATGGATGGACGATAGCCACTGGAGGGCATGTGTCGCAGCTTCAACTTCCATCGTTAGGCTGGAGGTTGTGACTTTGTAGGCAGCATTCTCTTCCCAAATTGTTTTTCCATTTTGTTTCGCAGTGAATCCCCAACCAGACTGGTCTTTGGTGACTGAGCCATCTGTGTATATGATGATGTCCTCTTCTTTACTGTTTTCTTCTATGAGTAGCTTCACTTCCGCATCTGTTTTGCCCTCTGGCCATTCCCGACAATGTCTTCCTAGAGTGGGTGAAATGACTGTGTTGAATAGATGGTTGAGGTTTTTGGGGGTTTTTCTCCCATTCTTTTGTTTCTTTCAGGTCTTGTAGTCGGCATACTAGCTGGATTGTGTCTTCTGCTTGTCCCATCCATGATCTTCCTCGTCCTAGACGGCTGCCTTTTGGTTCTTTGACTGCGTCATGCAGTGGGTTTTGAGGGTTTTCTAATGCTTTGAAGTAGGTCTTGACCGGTTCTAACTTGTTTCTGGCCTGTACTGAAGGAAGGTCAAGCAGGTATCGCATGGTTTCTGTGGGCGTGTCTTTTGTTGTTCCAAGGATCAGCCTCATAGCTTCATTTTGTACTCTTTCTAATTTTAGGAGGTTGCTTTGAGACGGTGTTGTAAGCCCAAGTCCGTAGTCGATCACGCTGACGAGTGATTGGTATAGCAGGAAGAGGTGGCGTTGTTCAATTCCTTTGGTTGCCATTGCTTTTAAGACTGAAAGGCCCTTTTTGCATTTGAGAACAGTATTTTCCGTATGTTTTCTGAAGGTCAGCATCCTGTCGAAGTGTATTCCTAGGTAGCGTAGGCATTCAGTTTTCTCAATTTGAATTCCATCGAATGACACAGAAGGTGGTGATTTGCTCGCGGTTTTGTTGTTAAGGGTGCACAGCAACGTTTGGGCTTTCGCTGGATTGATGGAAGATCCTGTGTCTTTGCACCATTGAGCAATATTGTTTAGTTGTTTCTGGACGGCTTTAGTTCTTTCCTGAGCATCTTTCGAAGTTTTGAAGACCAGGCCATCATCCGCAAGGGTAAGCACCCGAGCAATTCCATTGTTGTTTAAGTCTGCAAGGCCCTTCGTGTAGACATTGTAGAGGACAGGAGAGAGCGGAGACCCTTGTGGCAGTCCCATGGATAGTTTAGAAGGTGCAGACATCCAATCTCCGAGGCGTAGGACGACAGTTCTTTCCTGAAGCGCTGCTGCTATCCATCTTGTCAGTGTCAAACTTACTCCATAACTTAGTAGCAGCTCCATGAGGTGCGCAAACTGGACTTTATTGTAGGCATCTTCAAGGTCAATTGCTACTGCAAGTGTTTCTTCTTTTCTTTGAAATCCTTCATACACCTCATATGCAAAAGCAGCTGCATTTTCCCATGTGGACTTGCCTGTTCTGTAACCACCTTGATTTGAAGGGAGAATGTGCCTGTGTTCAAGATCCCTTGCAAGTTTCCTGGCTATCATGCGTTCCATGAGCTTTCCAGCAATGTTTTGCATGGTTAGGATCCGGTAGCCGCTTACCTGATGATGGTCCTTTCCTGGTTTTGGTATGGGTTTTAAGAAGCTGTGTGTCCAGTCCTCCGGCACTTGTCCATTGTGGAAACTGTTTTGATATAGATTGAAAAGTTTGCTTCTGTCTTCTTCCGATAGCTCCTTGATGTCTGAGTAACGAACTTTGTCTGGGCCAGGAGCCGATTCTTTCTTGCATTTAGCTATTGCCTCGTTTAGATCATCCATTGTCAAGTCATCATCAGGTCCAGTCTGCATAAGGGTTTGGTTTAACTCCTCAATATATTTCTTTTTCTCATCTAAGTTTCTTTGATCACTCTGTTGTATGAAACGTTTGAGCAAAGCAGATCCTTTTTCTTCATTTGTCTTAAGCTTGGTTCCGTCAGTGTCTAACATCTCTGGGGTTGTTGTTGTGCACGTTTTCCCTTCCATGCGACGATAAAATTGCCAGAACTCTGTCAATGTTGTGTCATAACTGAGTGTCTCGCAAAACTGTTTCCACCTGTCATTTTTGGCCTCTTGAGCAATGACTTCAAACTGTTTAGTTTTTTCTTTCATTTTTGTTTCAATATCTTTGTCCAGAGATGGTTTTGTTCTTTCTTTTTGCCAAAGTTTGACAGCCACATGTTTTTCTATCCAGGCTCTCTCTGTGTCGGTATTCCACCATGGGGGCTGAATAGTTTGCATCCTGTTCAGTGCCGTTCTTTTGTTTCTTCTGCGTCTTAATTTTTCGATGACAGTTGCCTCTTTGGTTTCATACTGAAATGGATCACGCAGTTTCATACAGGGTTTATATGACAGTTTCTGTAGACTGAAAGCTACCGGGAGGTGGTCGCTGCCTTGGTATGGAAGCGTCTCTGCATTCACGCCCCAACCATGACCAACCCGGATGAAGTGAAGGCGAAGTTCTACGAGGACCTTCACTCTGTCATTGCTGCTATCCCTGAAGCAGACAAGCTCATCATTCTTGGGGATTTCAATGCTAGAGTTGGCTCCGACTACATCTCCTGGGATGGAGTGATTGGAAAGCACGGTGTGGGCCACTGCAACCTAAATAGATTGCTTTTGCTTCAGACCTGTGCAGAGCACGAACTGCTGATAACCAACACAGCTTTCTGCCTTCCTACCCGTAACAGGACGTCATGGATGCACCCTTGCTCAAAGCATTGGCATCTCATCGATTATGTCATCGTCAGGAAAAGGGATATGCAAGATGTACGTGTAACAAAGACCATGTGCGGCGCCGAGTGTTGGACAGACCATCGCCTTGTAGTCTCGAAGCTGAATATTCGAATCCAGCCCAAGAGACACCCCCAAGGCCAGAAGGCTCCAAAACGGCTCAACATCGCTAAGCTGAAAAACATCACCATCAAACAGTCCTTTGTGGAGCTGCTGGAAGATCGTCTGGAATCCGCCTCTCTGGACAACCAGAATGTGGAGTCTGACTGGAGGACCCTGCGTGAGCTGATCTATAGTACAGCTTCAGAGACCCTGGGACCCATGACCAGGAAGCACAAAGACTGGTTTGATGAAAACTGTGATGAAATCAAGCAGCTTCTGGATGAGAAACACCGTCTGCATCAAGCCTACCTGAGCACCCCAAAGTCCACATCAAAAAAGGATGCGTATGATGCCATCCGCAGGACTGTTCAGCAAAAGTTACGCCAGATGCAGGATAAGTGGCTGAGTGACAAAGCTGATGAGATCCAGGGATATGCTGACAGGCATGATATGAAGAGGTTCTATGATGCCTTAAAAGAAGTATACGGCCCCACATCCTCAGGATCATCCCCCCCCCTCAGTGCAGATGGGAATACCTTGATCACCGAGAAGGAGAAAATTCTCGAACGCTGGGCTGAGCACTTCAACAGTGTCTTAAATCGCCCTTCCTCCATAAATGATGAAGCCATAGACCGTCTCCCACAAGTCCCCATCAACGAAGCACTGGACGATCCGCCAACACCTCTTGAGACCCAGAAAGCAATCTGTCTGCTATCCAGTGGCAAAGCACCTGGCTCAGACTCCATACCAGCAGAGGTCTACAAGGATGGAGGCACTGTGCTGACTGAGAAGCTCCATCAGCTGTACTCACTCATGTGGAAAGAAGAGACGATCCCCCAGGATTTCAAAGATGCATCTATCATTCACTTGTACAAGCGAAAGGGGAACCGGCAAGCCTGTGATAACCATCGGGGCATTTCCTTGCTCTCCATCGCAGGCAAGATGCTTGCCAGGATCCTATTAAACCACCTCACAGCACACCTTGACCAAGGTCATTTGCCTGAGAGCCAATGTGGATTCCGGAAAGAGCGCGGAACCACCGACATGGTGTTTGCTGCAAGGCAGCTGCAAGAGAAATGTCAGGAGCAAAATGCTGATCTGTTCTCCACCTATGTCGACCTCACTAAAGCCTTCGACACCGTGAGTAGAGAGGGACTGTGGAAGATCATGGCCAAGTACGGATGCCCTCGGAAATTTATTTCCTTGGTCAACCAATTCCATGAAGGCATGCAGGCTCGAGTCCAGGACAATGGCGAAACATCTGCTCCTTTTGCTGTCACAAATGGTGTCAAGCAAGGCTGCGTCCTGGCTCCAACGCTGTTCAGCCTCATGTTCTCTGCAATGCTTACTGATGCCTTCAGAGATGGCGATGTTGGAATCGGCCTAAAGTACCGAACAGATGGCAAGTTGTTTAACGTCAAAAGGCTTCAAGCAAAAACGAAGGTCATGACAGACATCATCAGAGACTTTTTGTTTGCTGATGATTGTGCCCTCAACGCTGGATCTAAAGCTGACATGCAACTCAGCGTCGACAAGTTTGCCAATGCCAGCAGGAACTTCGGCCTTACCATCAGCACGAGGAAAACTGAAGTTCTCCATCAGCCAGCCCCAGGGAAACCCTACGTTGAGCCCAGCATCACAGTCAACGGTCAGAGACTCAGTGCGGTGGAGCGGTTCACATACCTTGGCAGCACACTGTCACGAAATGCTACCATCGACGATGAAGTGAACGTCAGGATTGCAAGAGCAAGCGCAACTTTTGGTAGACTCAGTGCAAATGTCTGGAACAGAAGAGGCATTAGTCTTGAGACCAAGCTAAAGGTCTACAGAGCAGTAGTTCTCCCCACACTACTGTACGCCTGCGAAACTTGGACAGTGTACCAACGACATGCCAAGAAGCTGAACCACTTCCACACAACATGCCTCAGGAAGCTACTGAACATCAAGTGGCAAAACAGGACCCCAGACACAGAGGTGCTCGCAAAAGCCACCCTTCCCAGCATTTTCACCATCCTGATGCAGTCCCAGCTTCGCTGGGCTGGACACGTGGCGCGTATGCCAGACCATCGGCTGCCCAAAAGGCTCTTCTATGGCGAGCTGCAACAAGGGAAGAGATCACACGGAAGTCAGAAGAAGCGCTTCAGAGATACTCTGAAAGTCTCTCTGAAAGCGTTTGATATCAACCCTGACTCCTGGGAGGAATCTGCAGTGGACCGTGACAAATGGCGCGCTGCTGTGCACAAAGGCGCCAAGTTGTGCGAGGCCAACAGGACTGCTGCAGCTGTTCAGAAGAGGCAGGCCAGAAAGTCACGGGCAAACAAGCTCCCTGACAATGGTATGCCTGTCTTTGTCTGCCCCAACTGTCAGCGAACATTTCGTGCGCAGATTGGACTATTCAGCCATCTGCGCATTCACAGATAGATTCATGAGCATCCTCCCCCCCACCCCACCACCACCCTCCCCCCATCCCCCAGCTGGATGACAACGATGGTCATCATCGATCTCGATGGACACACCACCCACCCATTGCCTCCCGAAACCTGGAGGGGGTCAGGCTGGTGTTCTCTTGACCCTCTCCTGGGAGGGTCACTACCTTGTCGTGGTCGGGAGGCTTAGTGGCCAGTGATCGAGTGAGCTATGTCAGCGGGGGCATCAGTGCTTCTTGGGGTTTGGTGCTCTGGTCCCAGGTCTTAATTGACAGCCTACATAGCCATCGTAGCTGTTCGGGCTGAATAAGTGGTGTTTTTTGTACTGATGCCCCTGATAGGGCTTCCCATGCCGAACAGGTCGTGAGTGAGGCCCAAACTAAACGTGACCCACTGTCCCTTTCGCTATTCTCTGTTCTTCTTTTTACCGCCTCTTTTCTGTCCTCAGCTCCCCATCAAGCCTTCTTTTCCACATTCTTTTTTCTCTGCGGCCTTCTTTAGGCCCGCCATGTTTGCCGTGCAGCGCGACCTGTGATGGAGGGGAATGAGATCCTGGGGATTGAGAGAGCACGCTGCTCTCAGCACATCCCTTTGGCTCGGACCTCTCCTAAGACAGGCAGCACACATTGGCCCGTGTGTGTCAATCGGCTACCCCTTCGTGGGGCTGGGTCAAGACTGGCAGTTTAGTGGCTGACGAAGGTAACCCCCGTAGTGCACGGCTCTCTGTCCCCGGGAGCTGGGCATGATCAGGGGGGAGCACGTTGGAGCTGGACTGTTGGTCGTATATCCCTCCTGAAACCTGGAAGGGGTCAAGCTGGTGTTCCCTTGACCCTGGCCCCTAAGTTGGACCCCATTGTGGGTGGGTAAGGGAGGGATGAATTCAAATTTTTTTCAACATGACTTCCAAAAAACTACACCCCCCTAACTCAGGCAAAAGACGACGACAGGGAACGGACGACTCGGACTTTGGCCGTCGTGGCTAGTGATGGAGAGCGCTGATGAGGACAAGCCCTTGTCGGCTCTCAGCCCCTTCGCTGTCCAGAAGGGTTTTCAGTGTCTGGCAGGATCGCTCAGATCCATCAAGAGGCTGAGGAGCGGAGCGTTTTTAGTGCAGACAGAATCCAAAAGGCAGACACAGCTCCTTCTCAAGTCGACCACTTTCGTGGATAGGGCGGTGAAGGTCTCCCCTCACAAAGGTCTCAACTGCTCAAAGGGAGTCATCAGATGCCCGGAGTTGAAAGGTGTGTCTGAGGCTGAGATCAAGAGCGAGCTGTCCTCTCAGGGAGTGACCGATGTGTACAGGGTGACGGTGAGGAAGGGGTCGGACAGAGTCCCGACCAACACTTTCTTCCTCACCTTCTGCTGCCCGGATGTCCCCAAGGACATTCGGGTCGGATACCTGCTAGTTAATGTCAGTCTGTACGTACCGTCCCCTCTGAGATGCTTTAAGTGTCAGAAATTCGGACACGTGAGAGACCGATGTAAGGAGGAAGAGGCGTGTGGCACCTGTTCGAAGGCGGCGCACCAGGGCGATTGCGTCAGTGCAGCCCGGTGTGCGAACTGCGGAGGTGGCCACCCGTCCTCATCGAAGGACTGCCCTGCCTAGAAAAAAGAAAAACAAATCCAGAAAGTCAAGACAGAAAAGAAAATTTCCTTCTTTGAGGCAAGGAAGCAGGTGGAGGCCGCGTCGCCTAAGGCGTCCACAGGAACGCAAACAGACGACTTAACCGCCTCGTCGGAACCGTTGGCCTTGGGTGGAGGCGCCATGTCCACCCCTTCCCATCCTGTGCGGCAGTCCTCAGGGGCTGCTGGGCGGGAGAGAAAAGCCTCGGGCGGAGGCACGTTGTCCGCCTCCCGCCCCACCCCACCCCCCGGCACCCCTCGCCCCGCCTCTTGTCTGCCTGGCCCTCGGGCTGGCGGAAGTGGCCGGAAACCCCCCGTACCTCCAAAACTCAAGGAGGGGAGGGTTGCGGCCACGGCGGGATCGGGAGGGGCCGAGGTGGTGGATATTCCGACTCGGTCGGAATCCGAAAAATTTATTTCGAAAAATAAATACTCCATCCTGGCGGACCTTGAGCCACCGCAAGCAGAGGAGCAGGGGGTAGCGATGGAATAGGCTGCTGCTTTATTTTTTTTAAAACCTTTTTAATGGCAGTGATCCACTGGAATATCCGGGGATTCTATGCCAACTTCCAGGAACTCCAGCTGCTTTGTCGTGCTTTGAAACCTTCAGTGCTGGCGCTGCAGGAGACTGCAAAGAGATGTCAAGGTTTTATCTCTCTCTGGTTTTAACTCCGTTTTTAAACCCGCTCAACCGAAGCAAGAGGGGTTGACGGGAGGTGTCGCTCTTTTTATTCGCAAGTCCCTTTTATACAGTACAGTTCTTTTAAGCACCCCTTTACAGGCGGTGGCAGTCAGAGTCACGCTTGAGAAAACCATCACTGTCTGCTCTCTCTACCTTCCCCCTTCCGTCCGTGTTCTGAGGCAGGACCTCATGAACCTGGTCGACCAGCTCCCACGTCCGTTTTTACTGTTGGGCGACTTCAACGGACACTCCCCGCTCTGGGGAAGTGAGATGACATCAGCCCGAGGTCTTCTCTTAGAAAACCTTCTTTCTGACATGGACTTGTGCTGTCTTAACGACAAGTCTCCCACTTACCTGCATCTGTCCTCTGGAAAGCTCTCGTGTTTAGATCTGTCGGTCTGCGATCCATCGTTGGTCCTGGACTACGAGTGGAAAGTGCACGACGATCTGCACGGGAGTGACCACTTTCCTGTCGTCCTCCGCCCCACAGATGGAGAAGGTGACTCTCTGCCTGACCGCCTGTACTACGACAAAGCAGACTGGAGTTTTTTTACCACCAAGATAAGAGCGGAGCTGCAGGAAGAAACAGTATTGAAAAGCAAGGACCCTGCTGACGCTCTGACTCGGATCGTTTTAGATTGCGCCAAAGCAGCAGTCCCATCGTCTACCTCCAAGCCTCAGGTCCCTAGAACGCCCTGGTTCAACGCGGAATGTCGGGAGGCCCGCAAGTCTCGGAAGAGAGCGCAGCGACGTGTCTTTCGGAGACCGGAGACCGATAGCGTTCGAACCCATCAACAGCTGAGGGCGAAAGCCAGGTATGTTTTTAAAAAGAGCCAGAGGAAGTCATGGAGAGATTTCTGCTCTTCCTTAACCTCCAACACACCCAAGAAGAAAGTGTGGAGGGTTTTAAAAAGAATTAAGGGCAAAAACGCATGCCCGACCTTTCACCATCTTAAACTTTCAGACGCTCTGGTCACAGAGAAGAAAGCAGTTGCCAATTTGCTTGCCTCCACAATAGAACAGAACTCGAGATCTGCTAACAAATCTGCTCGCTTTCTTAAAACCAAAAACCTGTCAGAAAAAACACCCTGTAACTTCTTTTCCGACAACACAGAGAATTACAACCTTCCTTTCACAATGAACGAACTTAAATCTGCCCTTCAGACCTGTACGGATTCCTGTCCAGGAATGGACGAGGTCCATTATAAACTCCTAAAGCACCTTCCCCAAACCTGTCTGGACACCCTGCTTAAAGTTTATAACCACATCTGGGCCACAGGCTTCTTTCCACCCTCCTGGCGGAAAGCCCTCATAATCCCGCTGCCGAAACCGGGAAAAGACCCCTCGAACCCCTCCAACTACCGCCCAATTGCACTGACCAGCTGCGTCTGCAAACTGATGGAGAAGATGGTCAACGGTAGACTGATGTGGAAACTAGAGACCGACGGCCTTCTGGCGAAAGAACAGTGCGGTTTCCGCAAGCATCGCTCTACCGTTGACCATCTGGTTCGTCTGGAAACCACTGTGAGAAATGCTTTCGTCAACAAACAACATGTGGTGGCCATATTTTTTGACTTGGAGAAAGCTTACGATACCACGTGGAAGTTTGGTATTCTTTCCAACTTGCACAAGCTCGGCTTCCGAGGACACCTGCCTCAGTTCATCCACAATTTTTTACAAGACAGACAATTCCAGGTGAGAGTCGGCACCACCCTGTCCGACATTCACGAGCAGGAGCTGGGTGTCCCGCAAGGGAGCATCCTGTCGCCGGCTCTTTTCAGCATCAAAATTAATGACATCGTTCAATCCGTTCAGAAAGGATCGGACAGCTCGCTGTTCGTGGATGATTTTGCCTTATATGCAACCGGCAGCACGTACGCCAGCATCCAGCGACGGCTTCAGCTCTGCGTCAACAAGATCCAGTGTTGGGCAGAGGAGAATGGCTTCACATTTTCCTCCTCCAAAACTGAATGCATCCATTTTCATAATTTTCGCCAATTCTATCAGGACCCTGAAATCCGTCTGGGAACATCCACCATCCCGGCGGTCAAGGAAGCCAGATTTCTAGGGGTCGTCTTCGATCAGAAGCTGAATTTTCTCAGCCACATTAAACAGCTGAAAATGTCTTGCCTAAAAGCCCTGAACATCATCCGAGTTGTGGCACACACGAACTGGGGTGCTGATAAGAGAACTCTCTTGCACCTCTACAGAGCCCTGGTCCGGTCCAAACTGGATTATGGAAGTGTTGTATACGGCTCGGCCAGACCGTCCTACCTGAAACTTTTGGACCCTGTACACCACCAACGGCTCCGTCTCAGCTTAGGTGCTTTCCGCACCACCCCTGTGCACAGCCTGTACGCAGAGGCGGGGGAACCGCCTCTCTCCAACCGCAGACTGAAGCTGACCCTGAATTATTATTTGAAATTGTTTTCGGAACCTACAAACCCTGCTTACGACGCTGTATTCAACAACCCTTTCGATAAGAAATTTACAGACAACCCAAACTGCATACCTCCTCTCGGACTCCGCATTCAGCCGCACTTAGAAAAGACCGATCTGGATGTCGGTGCCATCTCGGATTTCTCTAAGTTCCCTGACAGCCCTCCGTGGACCTTTACAACACCTGAGGTCCGATTCGATCTGGCCTCGTACCGTAAGGACACCACCAGTTCTCTGGCCTACAGAACCTACTTTTCGGAACTGTGCCACAAATTCCCCACTTTTCAAAGCATCTTCACTGACGGTTCCAAGTCAGAGGACGGAGTTGCCGCATCTGCGTTCTGTCCCGCCTTTCCTGACCGGCCCTCAACGGAACACATCCTGTCTGACAGCTCGGTGTACACCGCGGAACTGACCGCACTGGTTCTGGGGTTAAAAATGGTTCTCTCTTCGAAACAGAAGAGATTCATGATCTTTTCCGACTCTTTGTCAGCCCTGGAGGCGATCGCCTGCAGGAATATCACTCATCCCAAACTGCTGGAATTTTATGAAACTTTTACTCTCGCAACGAAGAAAGGATACGAGATTGTGTTGGCCTGGGTTCCCGGACATGTTGGCATTCGTGGTAACGAAAGGGCGGACCTGCTGGCCAGGAACGCTGTAAAGAAAGAATTGTCCAGATCCTTTGTGCCATATACAGACATGAAGCGGAAGGTCAACACCTACGCTAAGGATCTATGGCAAGAGGAGTGGAACACCCAGACGGACAACAAGCTCTTCCAGATCCGTCCGGACCTAAAAGAGACCCTCCCTTCGGGGGTGAAGAACAGAAAGGAGGAGCCTGTGCTGTGCAGACTGCGTACGGGGCACACTTTTTTTACTCATTCTTACTTGTTGAAGGGGGAGGAGGCCCCTCGATGCGTTCCCTGTGACGAGCCTCTCACCGTGAAACACGTGCTCCTTGACTGTTGGGATCTGCATGACGTTAGACGCAGACATTACACGGCGGTTTCTTTGAAGACTTTGTTTCGTGATGTCCCTCCCTGGGCGCTGATGGACTTCTTAAAAGAAGTGAACCTTTTTAACCAGATTTGAAGGTTTTAAAATATGGAAATTTTTTTTTAACTTTGGAGTGGAAAGTTTGAAGTGGTGACTCGTTTTAATTGGTTGGTTGTTTTTTTTATCCTTGTAGTAGTAATTGACGCGGCGATAGCCTTGAGATGGCCTTAGCGGTCGGCAAGGCTCTAAGCACCATAATTTCATTTCATTTCATTTACCCACCCATTGATATGCATATTGAAATATATCAAATATATTTTTTAACCTACCTGAAAGGCGGAAAAACTACAGCACAAATGTGACGCAGTAAAATAAAAATAAAGACATTATACTGTTTCTGAGTCATTCCAGCAGTCTTCCGTAAATACCCACAAAGCGAATTACCCGAGACAATGATAACTTGGTTATGGAGTCAGACTGGATGAGCATCACGTCAGTCTCCCACATGGACCTGCCATGACAAAAACACTCGTGCATCTCTGTGTTGTCCCAGTCTTCCCATTCGAGCCCAAAGTACATACAGCACTGGGTAGGAACTGACTATGTGTCGAAAAATCCCACGGTGATGTTTCCTTCTGAAGGGATTCGAAGTGACGTCATCCCAGCCGTCAGTTCACAACGCTAACCACTTCGCCAAAGTAGCAGGTAGGTCACGTCTTTCCTTCTTTAAAACTCTGTCTGTCTCTCTTTCTTTTTCCTGGTCTGTCTGCCCCCTCTTTTTGTATGGTTCAGCATGTGTGTGTGTGTGTGTGTGTTTACAAGCTGGTAAAATGCCAACCAAAATTTACAGACGAACCAGTCAACCGGAACCGAAAAAATAAATAAACACCGATCACATCTACCCAAATGACCAATTAACAAGTGCTACACGCGCATTCATGCACGCACGACCAATTTCTGGCACTTTGCCCAAATGATGAATGAACATGGCCAGACAATGATTACCAATGCTGAACTGGTATGCAAGCATGAGGAAAAAAACGGAAGCTGTTGCTGTTAACAAAGAAATTTAGTACGTATGTAGGTTTTTGAAAAGGTGAAGATGAAAGTAAAAGAAAAAGAAAAATAATTGAAATAACTGACTGGACGAATATAAATAATAAATAGACGATGAATAAATGAAGAGATAGGTCAGTTCACGCTCCAACTGTCATACTTCTTCAAGTAAATATTGAATATACCAGGTTACCCGTACCGTGATTCATGCCCCTGAGAAACAAAAAGACACTGAAGCAAACAGACAGACAGATTGACAAACAGACTGACAGGTAAACGTAGAATCAATGTACACTTTTCTTACCCCCCTCCCCTCCCTTCCCGAAATTTACACTTTGCACAGATTATCTAAACAAAAATATACATAATTGTGCGTGTGCGTGTGCGTGTGTGTGTGTTTGTGTGTGAAAGACAGACACACACACATAGAGATAGAGGGAAGGGGGTGCAGACAGACAGACAGACAGACACACAGAGATGGAGGGAAGTGGGTGCAGACAGACAGACACATATAGAGATAGAGGAGGGGGTGCAGACAGACAGACAGACAGACACATATAGAGATAGAGGGAAGGGGGTGCAGACAGACAGACACACAGAGATAGAGGGGAGGGGGTGCAGACAGACAGACACACAGAGATAGAGGGAAGGGGGTGCAGACAGACAGACAGACAGAGATAGAGGGGAGGGGGTGCAGACAGACAGACACATATAGAGATAGAGGGAGGGGGGTGCAGACAGACAGACAGACAGACACATATAGAGATAGAGGGAAGGGGGATACAGACAGACAGACACATATAGAGATAGAGGGAAGAGGGGTGCAGACAGACAGACAGACAGACACATATAGAGATAGAGGAGGGGGTGCAGACAGACAGACAGACAGACACATATAGAGATAGAGGGAAGAGGGGTGCAGACAGACAGACAGACAGACACATATAGAGATAGAGGAGGGGGTGCAGACAGACAGACAGACAGACACATATAG
Source organism: Babylonia areolata (assembly GCF_041734735.1). Lineage (NCBI taxonomy): Eukaryota > Metazoa > Mollusca > Gastropoda > Neogastropoda > Buccinidae > Babylonia > Babylonia areolata. The sequence goes on from NC_134896.1 coordinate 57,621,083, forward strand.
AGATAGAGGAGGGGGTGCAGACAGACAGACAGACAGACACATATAGAGATAGAGGGGAGGGGGGTGCAGACAGACAGACACATATAGAGATAGAGGGAAGAGGGGTGCAGACAGACATGCAAAAAAGCAAAGGTATAGTTTATGTACACATATTTTACACACCCCAAATTTGCACTTCACACAGATTCAGTGTGTAACCGTCCGTGAGGTTCCCGGTATAGGTAAGTCTGGTGACACGGACTGTCTGTCCATACATGATGGTAGGACACGTCACTTCCTTCTTCCTGGTGTTGGTGGGGAAGGAAGTTATTGATGCACACCACTGGCCGTCCACACTGATGTTGGAGTACAGCCTGTATTCAACTGTGCATACATAAGACATTTAATTCAGTTTAACAAATCCTTCAGTGCCAGGGAATGAAACAGCAGAAAGTGGTGTTTCAAGATATAAAACAATATTCAAAACAATAAGCCTAAAACTAAGGAAATGGTCTTTAGATATACCACTCTTGATAAATTTTCAGCCTTCCATTTTTTTTATGACGTCTTTGTGACGTCACTATGCACGTAAGCGATACGTTCTATGGCACGCATTGGGTTTTAAAACATAAAACACGTGTACACACTCACCTACAAATATACAGCACAGAGAGCGCAACGCACACACACACACACACACACACACACAAAGGGGGAGAGGGAGGGGAGTCTGAAGGAACGTAGGTTATAGAGGACATGGAGTTCAGTAAAAAACACTGTATGTCTCTCCTGTCCTATGTTATGGGATTCTCACACACTCAACTCACGTCGAGAACGTGCCCAGACGTCCATGTTGTACACGGGGTACGTCCTGCCCAGGTCCACCTGCCACCACGGGTGGTTTGTGTCATTGACGGCAGTGTGGATACAGTTGGCGGGATACTCCCCGCTCGTGTCACCATTGGCTGCCATGCTGGAGGGTCCTTGGCCCCCATGCCTGCTGCTCTGATGGTATGTCTTGCTTAGTGCCACGTTGACTGTAACACACACACACACACAGAGAGAGAGAGAGAGAGAGAGAGAGAGAGAGAGAGATGGACAAATACAACACCCTGTAGCAATATATGACAAAAGCCGTTCCCATCAAACATTCACCCCAGAAACACATCCCCATGACATATATGAAAAAAGAGAAAAGATGATGATGAATAGAATAAACAGATGAATAAAATGTATGACCAATAACAAACTGCACAAATAAAAACTGTCGACACTTCAAACACACCGACAACCCGACATACACACGCTCCATACAACGACAACCAAACTGCACACAGATGAGCAAAACAAAACACAACATTGCACCACCAAACAGCTCCTTTATGGTCAAAACAGACACACAGTCGAAAGGCAACCCATGCACTCATGAGGTAGGGACTAACATCGCTGCACTGCACACACACACACACACACACACACACACACACACACTGATGTATGCTCATACAAACAAAACACTTCCTTCACACACACACACACACACACACACACACACACAAACAAACACACACACACACACACACACACACACACACACACACACACACACAAACAAACAAACACACACACACCCGCACGCACGCACGCACGCACACCACCTGTGTGCCGATCTGAACTTTGTTTCCATTAAGGACGCCATGTAGGAACCAGACACATGTCATGTCTGTTTATCTCTATATCTATATACATCACATACAAATACATATGATTTACTAGTTTGACAGAGACAGACAGACATACATTTCTATAGGACAGACAAACAGGCTGGCAGGCTCAAGTAACAGAGTGGAACTTACCAAACGCAGTGAATAAGGTTTTGATTAATAAATTTTGGAACGTCAAATCCCCAAAAAGAAAGTAATACTCGTTACACACACAAAAATAAAACATGTATAAACTGATTTACTTACCATAATACTGTCCATGGACGACACACATGGCCGCACTAAGCCACAGACAGACAACGCCTACACCTGTGTGGTCCATGGTCACAGCAGACATCCACACCACTCAGCTGTAAACATCGTGGTTTACATCACCCTGACAACACATATGATAACAACACTGAACACTCCCTACCCAAATGTCACGAATATCTAACACCATCCAACCAAATGAAACCAACGTCTAACACTGTCTACCCAAATGAAACTGGATTGCCTGAGAGCGTCTACCTAAAATGACAGTTTATTCTTACACAGTCCATCAAAATGATACAGACAAACTAACACTGTCTCACCCAAATGACATGGACACACTAGCACTGTCTACTCAGACGACACTGACAATGTCTAACCAGATGGCAGCCACACTAACACTTTCTACCCAGATGGCACAGACACTAACACTGTCTACCCAGATGACACAGACACTAACACTGCCTACCCAGATGACACAGCCACACTAACACTGTCTACCCAGATGACACAGACACACTAACACTGTCCACCCAGATGACACAGACACACAGATACTGTCTACCCAGATGACACAGACACTAACACTTTCTACCCAGATGACACAGACACTAACGCTGTCCACCCAGATGACACAGACACACTAACACTGTCTAAGCAGATGACACAGACACACTGATACTGTCTACCCAGATGACACAGACACTAACACTTTCTACCCAGATGACACACACACTAACACTGTCCACCCAGATGACACAGCCACACTAACACTGTCTACCCAGATGACACAGACACTAACACTGTCCACCCAGATGACACAGCCACACTAACACTGTCTACCCAGATGACACATCCACACTAACACTGTCTACCCAGATGACACAGACATACCAACAGTCTACCCAGATGACACATCCACACTAACACTGTCTACCCAGATGACACAGCCACACTAACACTGTCTACCCAGATGACACAGACATACCAACAGTCTACCCAGATGACACAGCCACACTAACACTGTCTACCCAGATGACACAGACATACCAACAGTCTACCCAGATGACACAGCCACACTAACACTGTCCACCCAGATGACACAGACACTAACACTGTCTACCCAGATGACACAGACACACTAACACTGTCCACCCAGATGACACAGACACACTAACACTGTCCACCCAGATGACACAGACACTAACACTGTCTACCCAGATGACACAGCCACACTAACACTGTCCACCCAGATGACACAGACACACTAACACTACCTACCCAGATGACACAGACACACTAACACTGTCTACCCAGATGACACAGACATACTAACACTGTCTACCCAGATGACACAGACACACTAACTCTGCCTAACCTGATGACACAAGTGCCTACCCAGATGACACAGACACACTAACACTGCCTAAGCAGATGACACAGCCACACTAACACTGTCCACCCAGATGACACAGCCACACTAACACTGTCCACCCAGATGACACAGACACTAACACTGTCCACCCAGATGACACAGACACACTAACACTGCCTAAGCAGATGACACAGACACAGTAACACTGCCTAAGCAGTCGACACAGACACAGTAACACTGTCTAACCAGATGACACAGACACACTAACACTAACCAGATGACACAGACACAGTAACACTGCCTGAGCAGATTACACAGACACAGTAACACTGCCTAAGCAGATGACACAGACACAGTAACACTGTCTAACCAGATGACACAGACACACTAACACTAACCAGATGACACAGACACAGTAACACTGCCTAACCAGATGACACAGACACACTAACACTAACCAGATGACACAGACACAGTGACTTGACTTGACTTATTCCTCTTGATTCCGTGGGGAACATAGGGCCGCAACAACACTCCTCCAACGCACCCGGCTCTGGCTGGTCCTCTTCAGTTCGGCCCACGTCATTCCGGCCGCCCTTGTCTCTGCCTCAATGCTTCTCCGC
>NC_134896.1:57630035-57653420 GCF_041734735.1 Babylonia areolata
ACAGACAGTGCCACACAGACAGTGCCACACAGACAGTGCCACACAGACAGTGCCTCACAGACAGTGCCACACAGACAGTGCCACACAGACAGTGCCACACAGACAGTGCCACACAGACAGTGCCACACAGACAGTGCCACACAGACAGTGCCACACAGACAGAGACAGTGCCACACAGACAGTGCCTCACAGACAGTGCCACACAGACAGAGACAGTGTCACACAGACAGTGCCTCACAGACAGTGCCACACAGACAGTGCCTCACAGACAGTGCCACACAGACAGTGCCACACAGACAGTGCCACACACACAGTGCCACACAGACAGTGCCACACAGACAGAGACAGTGTCACACAGACAGTGCCTCACAGACAGTGCCTCACAGACAGTGCCACACAGACAGTGCCTCACAGACAGTGCCACACAGACAGTGTCACACAGACAGTGCCACACACACAGTGCCTCACAGACAGTGCCTCACAGACAGTGCCTCACAGACAGTGCCTCACACACAGTGCCTCACAGACAGTGCCTCACAGACAGTGCCACACAGACAGAGACAGTGCCACACAGACAGTGCCTCACAGACAGTGCCACACAGACAGTGTCACACAGACAGTGCCACACACACAGTGCCACACAGACAGTGTCACACAGACAGTGCCACACAGACAGTGCCTCACAGACAGTGTCACACAGACAGTGCCTCACAGACAGTGCCACACAGACAGAGACAGTGCCACACAGACAGTGCCACACAGACAGTGCCTCACAGACAGTGCCACACAGACAGTGCCACACAGACAGAGACAGTGCCACACAGACAGTGCCTCACAGACAGTGCCACACAGTGCCACACAGACAGTGCCACACAGACAGTGCCTCACAGACAGTGCCACACAGACAGTGCCACACAGACAGAGACAGTGCCACACAGACAGTGCCTCACAGACAGTGTCACACAGACAGTGACTCACAGACAGTGTCACACAGACAGTGCCACACAGACAGTGCCTCACAGACAGTGCCACACAGACAGTGCCACACAGACAGAGACAGTGCCACACAGACAGTGCCACACAGACAGTGACAGTGCCACACAGACAGTGACAGTGCCACACAGACAGTGCCACACAGACAGTGCCACACAGACAGTGACAGTGCCACACAGACAGTGCCACACAGACAGTGCCACACAGACAGTGCCTCACAGACATGGGCTTCCTGCAGTTCTCCTCGACATCAGCACAGGACATGGCAAAGAATAAATAAACTCTTCTTCTTCTTCTTCGTTCGTGGGCAGCAACTCCCACGTCCACTCGTATACATGAACACGAGTGGGCTTTTACGTGCATGACCGTTTTTACTCCGCCATGTAGGCAGCCATTCTCCGTCTTCGGGGACGGGGGATAAACAAACAAACATCACAATCAAAGTTCGTCCGCTCAGTTATTTCACATCTCAACAGAACTGAATTTATTAGTTTTCTAAATCTGAATAGTAACTGCAAAAATTGAAACAACAGACATTTGCCTATCACAGATGAAATTATTTATGCATGTATCAACATTTCTTGTGAACTCGAAACATACTTAAAAGCGACGGCACGGTTTCCGTGAAAATCTGTGTTAAGTGATCCATACTGTGTGGACATCAATGGTGAAGTGTTAACTTGCAGGCAGAAACCTAACATCTCATCTTGCAGTAAACTTGACCTCACTAAAAGCTAAAACGTGTCTGCTTGGATCAGTGAATGACAGCATCACACACTCAGAACAACAGGCAGTGCCACAAAAGTATCAATGACAGTCAAAGAACCTACTGTCTAACTTTTATTGCCGAATATAATGCAATGAAATATTCTATGTTAGCATTCCAGAGATCAGAGAACCTTGACATTATGCTTCCAACAAAGCTGCGTCATGTATCCACACTAATCAACTATGATTCTTCAACAAATATAATGATTTTCCAATGACTACATCATTATCAATAAATGGGTTCTCTAAAACTCACCTACTTTTGATATCAAATGTAGTGCAAATGAAACGCATTATACAGGGTCTCCTTTCTAGGGAGAGCCTTATCAAGAATCTATTTGCAAAGCAGTCAACGTCAAATCAGCTATTTCCAACAACAACATGAACAATAACAGCAATAAACACATCATCAACAGCAAACTACCAAATGGAATCCCAGCTGTTATGATATTGACCACTAAGTCTTGTCATACAAACCATCACATAGCCCCAAGCAAAAGTGATGCCCACGATATTATGATATTGACCACTAAATCTTGTCATACAAAGCATCACATAGCCCTAAACAAAAGTGATGCTTCACGATGTTATGATATTGACCACAAAGTCTTGTCATACAAACCATCACATAGCCCCAAGCAAAAGTGATGCCCACGATATTATGATATTGACCACTAAATCTTGTCATACAAACCATCACATAGCCCTAAACAAAAATGATGCCCACGATGTTATGATATTGACCACTACGTCCTGTCATACAAACCATCACATAGCCCAAATAAAAGTAATGCCCACAGTGCTGTTCGTGAGAACAGCAGCAACGGAAGTGGAAGTCCGAAAAAGTGAGTTATTATGCACTTCATCACACAGAAAGAAGCTACCCTATTATGCACTTCATCACACAAAAAGAAGCTACCCTATTATGCACTTCATCACACAAAAAGAAGCTACCCTATTATGCACTTCATCACACAAAAAGAAGCTACCCTATTATGCACTTCATCACACAAAAATAAACTACCCTATTATGCACTTCATCACACAGAAATAAACTACCCTATTATGCACTTCATCACACAGAAATAAACTACCCTATTATGCACTTTATCACACAAAAATAAACTGCCCTATTATGCACTTCATCACACAGAAATAAACTACCCAATTATGCACTTCATCACACAGAAATAAACTACCCTATTATGCACTTCATCACACAAAAAGAAGAAACATTGGCCTCCAACCTTTTGTTGGCATTCCCGACAACCACAGCCATTTGTCCTCTTACAGTTTATCGATGTTTATATCAAATCACATCTCTAGAAACAATCATCCCATCGAATTGCTGCGTTCGTAAAGACACAGAATAGTGTCTTCCTTAAAATCAAAATAAGAAATCAGTTACAAACACGATTATCAGCTTAACCACCAGAAACAGGTTTTATATCACTTGGCACCCAATCTTGAAATTTCTAATTCAATTGATCAGTCAACACATGCTGTAAATGTGCCCCCACGTTTCTATCTGTTATGCACACGGAAACTTAGTACTGAACTGAAAAAAAAATCGTCTGACATGGCAATTTGCTTTAAAACTATGCCTGTATAAAATTAATGATTTCTTCGTGTCATCCCTGTCTTAACTATCACAAAGTCAAATATAAGTGCGCACATTTGCATATATACATACGGTGTTCACCCACTGTGTGTTTTCTGTAATTAATCAACCATAAAAGAAATAACCAAAAACCACCTCTGACCACCATCAAATTGGAATCAAATGAGTGATGTTTCCAGTGTAAGGGAATGAAGTATTTGTAATCAACTTGGACATAGTAAGGTGGTGCTGGTCACTCAATGAACAGATAAACCAAGAATTAAACAGATCAAGATAGCAGTCATAAATTCAATAACATCAGTGTCATATGAACGGATTTAAAACTTCCTTTTGGCGAACGTTCATGGTATTGTTCCTCTCTACCCCTTGTTTACATAGTTTACCCAGAGTTGTAGCCCTTAGTTTCACATACATACATACATACATACATAAAATTAATGTAACCTTCGACCTGCATCATTTTCTGGCATGCAAAATCACAGAGAAATGACAGTCGTGAATATCGTACTCCAAAAGCACTGCATGAAAAAACACCGAAAAAACAACAGCAACATTTTCACATCGTAGGCTTCAATTCGTTGTAGTTCCCCTCCAGTGTCACAGAATGGTATCACTCAGGGTTCACTCTGTACAGCTCAGTCTGACTGACAGTGTTTCTCTTCATGTGTTGACGTAGACCATTCGTGAAGCTCTGTACTGTTGGACCACCTCGTACAGAAAGCGGTATTGTTCCTGAAACAGGTGGTATAAAACGGATGGAAATGAGAAAAAAAAAACCCAAAACAAAACAAAAACAAAACACACAAAAAAACAAACAAAAAAAAAACAAAAAAAACACAACTTACTGTGTGCGAGTGTCCCTCCACATTTGGAAAGCAATCACATGTATTAGTACGAAACGACACACACACGCTTGGGATGAAAATGAAAAGAATAATATACTGACTGGAGATATTTTCACACCACTTGCGCTCGAGTGCCACTACACGCTTGATGGCAATTACACACACATGCACACACGTGCACGCGAAAAAGCACACACACACACACACACACACACACACACACACACACACACACACACAGAAGAGTTTCTTATGGTCAAACTTTCAAAGGCATTAGTTCATTGCCCTAATTCTACATACCTTTAATGTACTTCAAAGTTTTGATCACTGTTTTAGTTATCATCATTACCGAGTTGTTACTGTTCTATTTAATTGCATGTCAGTCATGCAGTTCATAGTGGTTTTCTACCTCTTCTGATGATGTCAGTCATGCAATTCATAGTGGTTTTCTACCTCTTCTGCTGGTGTCAGTCATGCAATTCATAGTGGATTTCTACCTCTTCTGCTGATGTCAGTCATGCAGTTCATAGTGGTTTTCTACCTCTTCTGCTGATGTCAGTCATGCAGTTCATAGTGGTTTTCTACCTCTTCTGCTGATGTCAGTCATGCAGTTCATAGTGGTTTTCTACCTCTTCTGCTGATGTCAGTCATGCAGTTCATAGTGGTTTTCTACCTCTTCTGCTGATGTCAGTCATGCAGTTGATAGTGGTTTTCTACCTCTTCTGCTGATGTCAGTCATGCAGTTCATAGTGGTTTTCTACCTCTTCTGCTGATGTCAGTCATGCAGTTGATAGTGGTTTTCTACCTCTTCTGCTGATGTCAGTCATGCAGTTCATAGTGGTTTTCTACCTCTTCTGCTGATGTCAGTCATGCAGTTCATAGTGGTTTTCTACCTCTTCTGCTGATGTCAGTCATGCAGTTCATAGTGGTTTTCTACCTCTTCTGCTGATGTCAGTCATGCAGTTGATAGTGGTTTTCTACCTCTTCTGCTGATGTCAGTCATGCAATTCATAGTGGTTTTCTACCTCTTCTGCTGATGTCAGTCATGCAGTTCATAGTGGTTTTCTACCTCTTCTGCTGATGTCAGTCATGCAATTCATAGTGGTTTTCTACATCTTCTGCTGATGTCAGTCATGCAATTCATAGTGGTTTTCTACATCTTCTGCTGATGTCAGTCATGCAGTTGATAGTGGTTTTCTACCTCTTCTGCTGATGTCAGTCATGCAGTTCATAGTGGTTTTCTACCTCTTCTGCTGATGTCAGTCATGCAGTTCATAGTGGTTTTCTACCTCTTCTGCTGATGTCAGTCATGCAGTTCATAGTGGTTTTCTACCTCTTCTGCTGATGTCAGTCATGCAGTTCATAGTGGTTTTCTACCTCTTCTGCTGATGTCAGTCATGCAGTTGATAGTGGTTTTCTACCTCTTCTGCTGATGTCAGTCATGCAGTTGATAGTGGTTTTCTACCTCTTCTGCTGATGTCAGTCATGCAATTCATAGTGGTTTTCTACCTCTTCTGCTGATGTCAGTCATGCAATTCATAGTGGTTTTCTACCTCTTCTGCTGATGTCAGTCATGCAATTCATAGTGGTTTTCTACATCTTCTGCTGATGTCAGTCATGCAATTCATAGTGGTTTTCTACATCTTCTGCTGTTGTCAGTCATGCAATTCATAGTGGTTTTCTACATCTTCTGCTGATGTCAGTCATGCAGTTCATAGTGGTTTTCTACCTCTTCTGCTGATGTCAGTCATGCAGTTGATAGTGGTTTTCTACCTCTTCTGCTGATGTCAGTCATGCAGTTGATAGTGGTTTTCTACCTCTTCTGCTGATGTCAGTCATGCAGTTGATAGTGGTTTTCTACCTCTTCTGCTGATGTCAGTCATGCAATTCATAGTGGTTTTCTACCTCTTCTGCTGATGTCAGTCATGCAGTTGATAGTGGTTTTCTACCTCTTCTGCTGATGTCAGTCATGCAATTCATAGTGGTTTTCTACATCTTCTGCTGATGTCAGTCATGCAATTCATAGTGGTTTTCTACATCTTCTGCTGATGTCAGTCATGCAATTCATAGTGGTTTTCTACCTCTTCTGCTGATGTCAGTCATGCAGTTCATAGTGGTTTTCTACCTCTTCTGCTGATGTCAGTCATGCAGTTGATAGTGGTTTTCTACCTCTTCTGCTGATGTCAGTCATGCAGTTGATAGTGGTTTTCTACATCTTCTGCTGATGTCAGTCATGCAATTCATAGTGGTTTTCTACATCTTCTGCTGATGTCAGTCATGCAATTCATAGTGGTTTTCTACATCTTCTGCTGTTGTCAGTCATGCAATTCATAGTGGTTTTCTACATCTTCTGCTGATGTCAGTCATGCAATTCATAGTGGTTTTCTACATCTTCTGCTGATGTCAGTCATGCAATTCATAGTGGTTTTCTACCTCTTCTGCTGATGTCAGTCATGCAATTCATAGTGGTTTTCTACATCTTCTGCTGTTGTCAGTCATGCAATTCATAGTGGTTTTCTACATCTTCTGCTGATGTCAGTCATGCACTTCATAGTGGTTTTCTACATCTTCTGCTGATGTCAGTCATGCAGTTCATAGTGGTTTTCTACATCTTCTGCTGTTGTCAGTCATGCAATTCATAGTGGTTTTCTACATCTTCTGCTGTTGTCAGTCATGCAATTCATAGTGGATTTCTACCTCTCCTGCTGATGTCAGTCATGCAATTCATAGTGGTTTTCTACCTCTTCTGCTGATGTCAGTCATGCAACTTAGTGGATTTCTACCTCTTCTGCTGATGTCAGTCATGCAACTTAGTGGATTTCTACCTCTTCTGCTGTTGTCAGTCATGCAACTTAGTGGTTTTCTACATCTTCTGCCGTTTTGCTTACTTCTCCTCTTCCTTTTAAAAAAAAATTGTTTTTAAATCGTCTAATATCACTAATAGTGAAAAGACGCTAAACTAAAGAACGAACACACACACACAGACACACAGACACACACACATTCTTTTTTTGTTGTGGAGAGAGAAACAACAATACCCAGGTCACTGACCACAGAAATGATGGCTTCAGGACGCACGGTGTGCACGTGCCGAGCAGCCAGGTAGACGTCAACATCACCGTCACACGTCATTCGGCTGATGACGTTCCACAGAGCGCACAGTGCTCCACTCTTGGCCACGCCGTCACTGCATCATATGCAACGGGTTTAACAGCTAACACTGATTTGATACCCTCTGCCTCTTGTGGGATGTGGAGTGATTTGATACCCTCCACCTCTTGTGGGACATGGAGTGATTTGATACCCTCCACCTCTTGTGGGACATGGAGTGATTTGATACCCTCCGCCTCTTGTGGGACATGGAGTGATTTGATACCCTCCACCTCTTGTGGGGTATGGAGTGATTTGATACCCTCCACCTCTTGTGGGGTATGGAGTGATTTGATACCCTCCACCTCTTGTGGGATGTGGAGGGAAAGGTAACATAATCAGCAACAGACATGTGTCAAAATGAGGTACACTGATCAGAAACAGAGAAACCATCTCTATTCATATGCATGATTACAATCAAGTAACTGTGTTTTATTACTTTCATGTTTGTGTTCAGTTTGATACGTTTCACCTTGTGGCAATCTATTTCAACTTGCTGATGTTAAACTGTGTGGCGGATATAGCTGTTAGTTGAGAGACTGTGATGTGAGTGACAAGCCTTTGAATGTTCAAATTATGTCCGTTTTGATTTTTTTAAAAGACGTATTTATTGTATTGTACTGTGTCGTCATGTCCTGCAACATTGACGTGATGGATGTGAGTAGAGAGCAGAAACTATTCCAGCTCTTTCATGATCTTATGGAATTTCTTAGTTCCCACTATCGCGGTAAAGAAAGAAGGGTGGAAAGTCCTCAGTGAAGTTCCCACTATCGCGGTAAAGAAAGAAGGGTGGAAAGTCCTCAGTGAAGTTCCCACTATCGTGGTAAAGAAAGAAGGGTGGAAAGTCCTCAGTGAAGTTCCCACTATTGTGGTAAAGAAAGAAGGGTAGACAGTCCTCAGTGAAGTTCCCACTATGGTGGTAAAGAAAGAAGGGTAGACAGTCCTCAGTGAAGTTCCCACTATGGTGGTAAAGAAAGAAGGGTAGACAGCCCTCAGTGAAGGGTGGACAGCCCTCAGTGAAGTTCCCACTATGGTGGTAAAGAAAGAAGGGTAGACAGCCCTCAGTGAAGGGTAGACAGTCCTCAGTGAAGTTCCCACTATGGTGGTAAAGAAAGAAGGGTAGACAGTCCTCAGTGAAGGGTAGACAGTCCTCAGTGAAGTTCCCACTATGGTGGTAAAGAAAGAAGGGTAGACAGTCCTCAGTGAAGGGTAGACAGTCCTCAGTGAAGTTCCCACTATGGTGGTAAAGAAAGAAGGGTAGACAGTCCTCAGTGAAGTTCCCACTATGGTGGTAAAGAAAGAAGGGTAGACAGTCCTCAGTGAAGTTCCCACTATTGTGGTAAAGAAAGAAGGGTAGACAATCCGCAGTGAAGTTCCCACTATTGTGGTAAAGAAGGGTAGACAGTCCTCAGTGAAGTTCCCACTATTGTGGTAAAGAAAGAAGGGTAGACAATCCGCAGTGAAGTTCCCACTATTGTGGTAAAGAAGGGTGGAAAGTCCTCAGTGAAGTTCCCACTATTGTGGTAAAGAAAGAAGGGTAGACAATCCGCAGTGAAGTTCCCACTATTGTGGTAAAGAAAGAAGGGTAGACAATCCGCAGTGAAGTTCCCACTATTGTGGTAAAGAAGGGTGGAAAGTCCTCAGTGAAGTTCCCACTATTGTGGTAAAGAAAGAAGGGTAGACAGTCCTCAGTGAAGTTCCCACTATTGTGGTAAAGAAAGAAGGGTAGACAATCCGCAGTGGAGTTCCCACTATTGTGGTAAAGAAGGGTGGAAAGTCCTCAGTGAAGTTCCCACTATTGTGGTAAAGAAGGGTGGAAAGTCCTCAGTGAAGTTCCCACTATTGTGGTAAAGAAAGAAGGGTAGACAGCCCTCAGTGAAGGGTAGACAGCCCTCAGTGAAGTTCCCACTATTGTGGTAAAGAAAGAAGGGTAGACAGTCCTCAGTGAAGGGTGGAAAGTCCTCAGTGAAGTTCCCACTATTGTGGTAAAGAAAGAAGGGTAGACAGTCCTCAGTGAAGTTCCCACTATTGTGGTAAAGAAAGAAGGGTAGACAGTCCTCAGTGAAGTTCCCACTATCGTGGTAAAGAAAGAAGGGTAGACAGTCCTCAGTGAAGTTCCCACTATCGTGGTAAAGAAAGAAGGGTAGACAGTCCTCAGTGAAGTTCCCACTATCGTGGTAAAGAAAGAAGGGTAGACAGCCCTCAGTGAAGTTCCCACTATTGTGGTAAAGAAAGAAGGGTAGACAGTCCTCAGTGAAGTTCCCACTATTGTGGTAAAGAAAGAAGGGTAGACAGTCCTCAGTGAAGTTCCCACTATCGTGGTAAAGAAAGAAGGGTGAACAGTCCTCAGTGGGATACAAAGGCCTACAGGTCACACTTTTCTCGGGCATTCCTGAAGAAGCACGATGTGTGTCTTGGAGTGAGCATCAAAGTATCAGCCATCTGATGACTGACTGCTGTGACTTGTATCAGTAACACCAAAGGCGATTAGGACTGGCTGGGCTCTAATCAACAGCAACAGCAACAACAACAGCAGTAGAAGTAATGATGATGATGATGATGATGATGATGATGATGATATTCACTTCTTATATCTCTGCTTCATATGTCAGACCAGAGATGGCATGTGAAATTGGCCAGGGTATACACATTATATGTCTGTCTGTCTATCATTGTCTATTTATAGAGAGAGACGCACGCACACAACTAGAGTATATGCATAGTCCTAATTCACTTGAGTAACTTCGTACCAAGCACACACACACACACACACACACACACACACACACACACACACACACACACACATCAGTGACTCACAAGCACTGAACGATGATTGGCTCCTTGAAGGATTCCTTGTGTGACGTGTGCAGAATGTCCAGGAGAGTGACGAGGTCTGGAACACTGGTGGCAGTGTCCCCTGTCCATGCCTCATAGTGCAGCACACGGACCTCACGGCTCTCGTTCTGGGGACACACAGGGTGTCACTGTTACTGACGGCAGGTTACAGGTAACTAATCACTCCTATTGCTGGATGGAACTGATCAGTCTCCACTGTTCTCTTCTTCTTCTTCGTTCGTGGGCTGCAACTCTCACGTTCACTCGTCTGTACACGAGTGGGCTTTTATGTGTATAACCGTTTTTAGTTTCACCGTTCATAGCCATATATTGTTAAAACACCAAGTGATATACGTCTGCAAAAAAAAAAAAAAAAAAAAAAAAAAGAGAGAGAGAGAGAGAGAGAGATAGAAAGAGAGAGAGAGAGAGAGAGAGAACATAATCTCCCAAAGAATCTATAGCAAAAGAAAGGAAGAGTTTGTCAAAGAAATAATGTCAGTAAATAAAAAAAAAAGGTGGGACTAATGCGGGAAGACTGAAGAGAAGACTGACCGCTTCCATTTAACGCTGCATTCCCTGTCCCCTCCCGCACCCCCCTCCCCTCTCCCTCCCCCCACCCCTCACCCCCCACCCCCACACACAAACTGAGGTCGGCGACACTGGATGGAGAAACCCACCCCACACCCCCCGAGACGGGGAGTGAGCTCAGAGTCAGCTTTGCTGTTGTTGCCAATGGCGGGTGATCGCGAGTATATGTACTGTGCTCATACTGAACATTTTGAATTGAATGAATGAACAGAAAAATGTCTGTACTGACAGTCCAAAGCAGGCAGGAGAACTATGAGTGAACATGCACAGACTTCATGAAGATGAACGACCCCGTGCACACATGACGGTGTGAAGCAATGTGAAGGGAGCACAAGAAACATCACGAGGCAGCAGACAACAGCTTGACAAAACTATACTCTCCTAATATATCCTGCGTCAACCAGGCTGAGATATAAGAACACCTGCTTGATGTTTAGGAGATCTGAACGCTCCCAAACACGCATCCGTGAACGACGGCCCTCAACTATGTTGGTTCGAGTCTTCCCGTTGGAGTCCGTAACAGTCAACACTGGGTAGGAGCAGGCCACGGGCCGAAGACCACTTCTGATGGGGCTTGAACCCTAGCCCTCTCAGTCGCCTGCAGTGCTAACCACTTCGCTACGGAAGATGGTCTGCTCACCCTTTTAGCAATGTCCATTATATAGACGTCCAGTTTCTCCCCCAGTGAAGTTCTGGTCTTCAGGCTGATGGTGTAAGCACCGGCTCTGATCGGCTTCCTGGGGCTGGGCCAGTACTGGCACATTCCCTGTACATCGTGAAAAAGAAACTGGTAAAACAACAACACGAAACGACAATAACAAAGAAGCAAAAAGACAACACACACACACACACACACACACACACACACACACACACGCACGCACGCACGCACACACCAGAATATTCTTAAATGGTTTGGTCCAAAAGTTAGCAATCATGTAAATATGACCGAACTTTGTAATATACTTAATGTCCCTCTACCTGACCTACATCAACTGCCATGTGTACCCCCGCCTGACCCATATAGCATACCTGGTGTCCCTCCAGTTGACCTATATAACACAGGATATCCACCCACCTGACCTATATAATCTGTTTCTTGTCCCTCCACCTGACCCATTTAACAAAACCTGTACTCCACCTGTCAATTTGTTTTTATACCAGTGTCCCTCCTCCACCTGAACTACATCACATACCTATGTCCCCACTCCTGACATAAATCACATACCTCTCTCTCCACCTGACCTACATTTCATACCAACTTCCCTCCACCTGACCTACATAACCTACCTTTGTCCCTGCACCTGACCTACATAACAAAACTCCTGTCCCTCCACCTGACCTACATAACCTACCTTTGTCCCTGCACCTGACCTACATAACAAAACTCCTGTCCCTCCACCTGACCTACATAACCTACCTGCTGTCCCTCCACCTGACCTACATAACCTACCTCCTGCCCCTCCACCTGACCTACATAACCTACCTCCTGTCCCTCCACCTGACCTACACCACCTGACCTACATAACCTTCTGTCCCTCTACCTGACCTACATAACCTACCTCCTGTCCCTCCACCTGACCTACATAACCTACCTCCTGTCCCTCCACCTGACCTACATAACCTTCTGTCCCTCCACCTGACCTACATAACCTACCTCCTGTCCCTCCACCTGACCTACATAACCCACCTCCTGTCCCACCACCTGACCTACATAACCTTCTGTCCCTCCACCTGACCTACATAACCTGCTGTCCCTCCACCTGACCTACATAACCTGCTGTCCCTCCACCTGACCTAAATAACCTACCTCCTGTCCCTCCACCTGACCTACATAACCTACCTCCTGTCCCTCCACCTGACCTACATAACCTTCCTTCTGTCCCTCCACATGACCTACATAACCTTCCTTCTGTCCCTCCACATGACCTACATAACCTTCCTTCTGTCCCTCCACATGACCTACATAACCTTCCTTCTGTCCCTCCACCTGACCTACATAACCTGCTGTCCCTCCACCTGACCTACATAACCTGCTGTCCCTCCACCTGACCTAAATAACCTACCTCCTGTCCCTCCACCTGACCTACATAACCTACCTCCTGTCCCTCCACCTGACCTACATAACCTTCCTTCTGTCCCTCCACATGACCTACATAACCTTCCTTCTGTCCCTCCACATGACCTACATAACCTTCCTTCTGTCCCTCCACATGACCTACATAACCTTCCTTCTGTCCCTCCACCTGACCTACATAACATACCTCCTGTCCCTCCACCTGACCTACATAACCTACCTTCTGTCCCTCCACATGACCTACATAACCTACCTTCTGTCCCTCCACCTGACCTACATAACATACCTCCTGTCCCTCCACCTGATCTATATAACCTACCTCCTGTCCCTCCACCTGTCCAAGGGAGACAATGGTGCTGACGTTCCAGCTGTCCACCAGTCTCCACAAGTCGATCACTGTGTCGGCCAGGGGAAGCTGGGTCAGGATGCTGCCCCGCTCTGACAGGAAGGTCTGTGGACAGCACGGGGCACAGTGAATGGGGGACACCTGGACAGGACCTGGCCTCATGCAGGAACGTGAATCATTTGTGGACAGTGCCTACAGATCCTATTTTCTATCGCCCACATTTCCTTGTGCCTTTTTTTTTTTTTTTTTTGTCTTTTTTCTGCGGTCTCTTCCGATCTTATTTTGTGTCTTGTGGGCCTATTCACCAACATCGTGTTTTATAGAAAGCCTTGTGTGTGTGTTGAAAATATGTTTCTATGGTTTGATAATTGGGCATCTTTACAATGTTTTATCTCTGCGCCTGAGACATGTGTGGCCTGTTGGCTAGTTTTGCTTTTGTATGCCTGCTCTTGTTTATCTCTCTCTCTCTCTCTCTCTCTCTCTCTCTCTCTCTCTCTCTATCTATCTATATATATATATATATATATATATATATATATATATATATATATAAACATGTTTATGTTAAAAGATGATATGATCAAAGATGATGACGACAATGATGATGATGATCCACTTGTAGATCTGTTCTCCAACAAACACTCAGGTTAGTCACACAGTGCACTGCTCTTCCTCCAGCATCAGATGGATGAATACCGCTGAAATATCCTGTCTGCTGGCTGATCAGTGTGGCCATCAGGTGTCTGGATGTTACGTCATCGTCCGTTGGCGGTTCCTCAGAGGACTGGCAGGTGCATGCAGTCACGGAGGAAGCAAGAACAAATCTGCTTCTCAATGGAATGAGAATGAGGGGGACATGGCAGGCAGAAGACTGCAGTCACACCGAACTGAACTGTCCTCAGCTGAATCCGTGAGCAAAGTTCACACTGCCGTGCATGGTATCGGAAACACACACACACACACACAGAGGCACAAAAAGCACTTGCCGGCATGTAGACAGCGTTGATGTACTGATTCCGTCCTTTGGCGTGTTCAGTGATGTACACAAGGTGGTTGTCATCTGCACACACACACACACACAACATGTGACGCTTCATTATTATTCGGGTGGTGTGTGCCTTGTGACCAGCCTCAACCCATATTCATCCCCTTGTTTTTTTTCTAATTGCAAGTGTAAATGTTTTACTATCAAAGTGAAAGTTTCAAAAATTGTTTGCCAGGGACATCTCTTTTGTTGCTGTTGGTTCCTTTACGTGCGCTGAGTACATGCTGGACATGAGACCTCCATTTAAAATCGTCTTAATCTGATAGGGTTCGAACCACAACCTGCAGGATCTTTCATAAATCATTGCGTACAGACACAGAAGGTAGAGCTTGCAATGCCTTAGTCATTAACTATAAATCAGAGATCACATCGTTAAGACTTGCTGAGCTTTCACGAGTTGCGCTGGACGTTGATAAAAAAAAAAGAATGAAATGTTATAACATGCAACACTGATTAAATGTTATTGCGTACAACACTGATGAAATGTCATAACATACAACACTGATGAAATGTTATAACATACAACACTGATGAAATGTCATAACATACAACACTGATGAAATGTCATAACATACAACACTGATGAAATATTATTGGTACATGTCAGCGATAACCCAATCATCCACACCAAACCCAGTGCTTTGTATCACCTGGCAGGGCGTCAGGATTCCGGTTCTTGTGCTGGTTCACCTCCTGGCTGGCCTCAGTGTGGGAGGGAGCAGTGAGGCACGTCCTCATCTGACACAGTCTCTGGGGAAGGGGAAATAACCTGACATCAGTAACCACAACCGTCCACATCTGACACAGTCTCTGAGATAGGGAAACGTCTTGAGCTTGACATCAGTCATAAAAACAACAAACCTTGCCTATCTGGGAGAGCATTTGGGGAAGGGGAAATAACCTGACATCAGTAACCACAACCTTCCACACCTGACACAGTCTTTGGGTAAGGGGGCATAAACTGACATTAGTAACCACAACCTTCCACACCTGACAGTCTCTACAGTGAGAGAACAATCGGACATCATTTATCCAAACTTTCCCTTGCACGCAGTCTAAGGAAGCAGAAACAACTGGCATCAGTCATCACATACCATCATCTGACACAGTGTGCAGGGAAGGTAAACAACTTTATATCAGCAATGAAAACCTTCTCCATGAGGCATACTGGGAAGGGGCAACAACTTGGCATCAAACTTCCCCATTAAGGACAAACAAGAACCTGGCATCAAACTTCCCCATTAAGGAGAAACAAGAACCTGGCATCAAACTTCCCCATGAAGGAGAAACAAGAACTTGGCATCAAACTTCCTCATTAAGGACAAACAAGAACCTGGCATCAAACTTCCCCATGAAGGAGAAACAAGAACCTGGCATCAAACTTCCCCATGAAGGAGAAACAAGAACCTGGCATCAAACTTCCCCATGAAGGAGAAACAAGAACCTGGCATCAAACTTCCCCATTAAGGAGAAACAAGAACTTGGCATCAAACTTCCCCATTAAGGAGAAACAAGAACTTGGCATCAAACTTCCCCATTAAGGAGAAACAAACTGGCATGATGGCCTTGAGGTAACGCGTCCGTCTAGGAAGCGAGAGAATCTGAGCGCGCTGGTTCGAATCATGGCTGAGCCGCCGATATTTTCTCCCCCTCCACTAGACCTTGAGTGGTGGTCTGGGCGCTAGTCATTCGGATGAGACGAGAAACCGTGGTCCCGTGTGCAGCATACACTTAGCGCACGTAAAAGAACACACGGCAACAAAAGGGTTGTTCCTGGCAAAATTCAGTAGAAAAATTCACTTCGATAGGAAAAACAAATAAAACTGCACGCAGGAAAATATACAAAAAGAATGGGTGGTGCTGTAGTATAGCAACGCGCTCTCCCTGGGAAGAGCAGCCCGAATTTCACACAAAGAATTCTGTTGTGATAAAAAGAAGTACAAATACAGAATACAAATCTATTAATCGGTAAAATACAAATACAGAATACAAATCTATTAATCGGTAAAATACAAATACAGAATACAAATCTGTTAATCGGTAAAATACAAATACAGAGTACAAATCTGTTAATCGGTAAAATACAAATACAGAATACAGATCTGCTAATCAGTAATCAGAAGATACGTCCATGCCACAGAGCTCCCGAAGGAGTGAAGCTGTGTCCTTACTGCACACAGTCACATAGTCAGATCCGGCTGACATTGATACAGCACTTGAAAAACACTTGCAAAATAATCACCCCTAAGTCTGTTCATCCTCGGCATCATTGCAGCCCCATCGAACCGATGTTCTCTGTCTGTTTGTCTGTGTGTTTGTCTGCCTGCCTGTATGTCCGTGTCCTATCAGTGAATCACACCTCAAACTCGGCATCGACACGTGGCTGAGGCAGCTCATGGTGGATGGCGAAGGGGAAGACACGGTCAAAGGTCAAGGTGTCCAGTCTGGAGTCACCGCTCATGTAGGCTTCCAGCACTGCCTCGTGCAGAAACTGGTACTGGTCCTGGCAGCACACACACACACACACACACACACACACACACTCACACACACATGCACGCACACACACACACACACACACACACACACACACACACACACACACACACACACATTTTGAAACAAAAGAGAGACCACTGCCAACCATTGGGAGTTTCTTTTTGTTTAAGTGAGAATATTTCCCTGTGGTCAGGAGCACACAGAAGTCTGGTGAGCATTCCACGGCGCGGAACAGCCGTCAATTGCTGTACATGCCAACCTTCCCTTTAGAGGATCAGAATACTTAGCATGAAATTGATCTCGTTTGGAATCTCTCTCTCTCTCTCTTTCTCTCTCTCAGTCACACACACACACACACACACACACACACACACACACATCAACAACAACAACAACTACTACACACTAAGCCAGTGCCTTGTCCTGCACAATGTAACACCTGTAGGGTAAACAGTACCTTGTTCTGAACCATGTAACACCTGTAGGGTAAACAGTACCTTGTTCTGAACCATGTAACACCTGTACGGTAACCAGTACCTTGTTCTGCACCATGTAACACCTGTACGGTAAGCAGTACCTTGTTCTGCACCATGTAACACCTGTACGGTAAGCAGTACCTTGTTCTGCACCATGTAACACCTGTAGGGTAACCAGTACCTTGTTCTGCACCATGTAACACCTGTACGGTAAGCAGTACCTTGTTCTGAACCATGTAACACCTGTAAGGTAACCAGTACCTTGTTCTGCACCATGTAACACCTGTACGGTAACCAGTACCTTGTTCTGCACCATGTAACACCTGTACGGTAAGCAGTACCTTGTTCTGCACCATGTAACACCTGTACGGTAACCAGTACCTTGTTCTGCACCATGTAACACCTGTACGGTAAGCAGTACCTTGTTCTGCACCATGTAACACCTGTACGGTAAGCAGTACCTTGTTCTGAACCATGTAACACCTGTAAGGTAACCAGTACCTTGTTCTGCACCATGTAACACCTGTACGGTAACCAGTACCTTGTTCTGCACCATGTAACACCTGTACGGTAAGCAGTACCTTGTTCTGCACCATGTAACACCTGTACGGTAAGCAGTACCTTGTTCTGCACCATGTAACACCTGTACGGTAAGCAGTACCTTGTTCTGAACCATGTAACACCTGTACGGTAAGCAGTACCTTGTTCTGAACCATGTAACACCTGTACGGTAACCAGTACCTTGTTCTGAACCATGTAACACCTGTACGGTAACCAGTACCTTGTTCTGCACCATGTAACACCTGTAGGGTAACCAGTACCTTGTTCTGCACCATGTAACACATGTACGGTAACCAGTACCTTGTTCTGCACCATGTAACACCTGTACGTTAACCAGTACCTTGTTCTGCACCATGTAACACCTGTACGGTAAGCAGTACCTTGTTCTGCACCATGTAACACCTGTACGGTAAGCAGTACCTTGTTCTGCACCATGTAACACCTGTACGGTAACCAGTACCTTGTTCTGCACCATGTAACACCTGTACGGTAACCAGTACCTTGTTCTGCACCATGTAACACCTGTACTTCCTCAGGTTGCTGACAGTGCCGTACACAGAGATCTCCTGTTCCCCCTCACTCTGGTCCATCAGGATGTCCAGGGCAATGTACGTCCCTGTTCGGCCCACGCCGGCACTGCACACCACGGCCGTCACGTCACGCTCCAGGTGCGTTGGTTTACATTGTACATGTGCTTTACAAAACTTTTAAAAAATTTTTTTACATAACGTAGTGTACATCTCGTGCTTTAGACTTCTAGCTATCACAATTTAGATACCAACAACAATGATTGTGATACGACTACTACTACAACTACGACTATGACTACTACTACTACTACAACTCTACTACTACTACTACTACATGACATGTTCAACATCCCTTGTTTTAGATAGTGCACTCTAGCTATCATGATTTAGATAACACCACCAATAATGATTGTGATACTACTACTACTACTACTACTACTACTACTACTACTACTACTACTACTTTTTCTTTCTTTTTTAAGGACAAATGAAATCAGAGGATGCGTTCAAGTTCTGCAAATATGCAGGGCTGTCTCAGCATCCATGGAAGACTTTCGCTTTTTTTTCTACTACTACTACTACTACTACTACTACTGAGAAGAAGGAGAACAACAACAACAAAAACAATGATTATGAAATTAAAAGGAATATATCTATATAATGCTGGATGTTGTGCTACGAATCAAAGCAAACTAGCCATCCACTCACATACATAACTCAGAGGGATGAAAATCATATATTTATCTTGAAATCTAGAACACAATGTTAATATAGAATTCCTAGAGGTGTGCAATGTTACAACGCTCAAAGCATCGTGTTTCACTGCCCACCTGCAGTGCACGACCAGGGGCGGGGCAGTGGGCGTGCGTGGAGCACGTGCTCTGATGTAACGCCAGAAGTCAACGAGGGGGGTGGTGGTGGGGACATGGTGGTCCATCCACTTCACGTAGTGGTACTGCTTCACCTGCCGTTTCTCCTCGCTCTGTGCACACACACACACACACACACACACACACACACACACAATCAATCACAGGCAAGGAAACGAGGGAATCAAGGCCTTCATACTCCCGTGTCAGTGTCAACTTGGTCCAGCACAGGAACACTGAAAAAAGGGCACAGCAAAGACAATCACCTTGCAACAGGAGATTTTAATTTAACATTATGCTGACCTTGACCTTTAACTTCTAACCTTGACTGTTGCAAGTGTTCTTGATTTTTGTGTTGTTCTTTTGTTGTTGTTGTTTTGTTGGTTTCAGACCACATCCAATGACTGTGTCAGGTTTGATGAGAAGTCACAAGTCATGTTCCCTGCAATGTCACGTTGTGACCTTGAATCTTTACCCCTCGCCATGGCTCGTTTTTCAGTCTTTGTTCTTACCATGGCTATCACTTATACTTACGACTGATGATCACTGGACACAAGAACCTGTCTTTCTTGTACCTATAAGCTTTTCTTATGAATATGATTATTATGCAATGTGGAATTGACCACACTGTTCCGATATGAATTTTTAATAGGCCTCAAGCTTTTACCTTGGCAACCAGAGATGAGGGGGAGAAAGAGAGAGAGAGAGAGATGGGGTGAGCGGGGGAGAATCGGCTCAACCCGTTCTGAGATAAAAGCACGCAACAGTAATCTATGATTTCATCAGAGGGAGAGAGAGAGGTTTGTAACATTGTTACACATTAATCAGCTGACCAAACCAACAAATGAGGGGGGAGGGGGAAGGGGGGATAAGGGAGGGGGGGAGGACTTTGGGGTTGTACCTGTGTTTTTCCCACACTGAAAGTCCTGATGACGAAGTGAGCTCTCTCCTCCTCTTCAAGTCCCGTCACCTCCATGTGTTTTGTGCTGAGTGATTCCCCTTTGGCTGGCCAGTACTCGTGACACTTGGACTGAAACAGATATGTGATGTAAAACGCCGAGAATAGAATAAGGAATTTTGTTGGAGTTGTGTACAGTCTACAGTCAGTTGTAAATAAGCCTCAGGTATCACCGGAGATTAGAAAAGAGAGATAAACCACTCGCGGCAGGCCCCTTCTTACTGTCTATAACAGTGCTGAAGCCGTTTTGGGGCACACACGCAGTGCGGAAGGGTGGGGGTAAATCACCCTCTCCTTCCCCACCTGAAGGAAACTAGTCGGTTCTGACGGTTCAGCTGCAGTAAAGCGAAAGTTAAGTTATGCCTGGAATTTCCCACGTGTAGTAAGATTCGCTGTATACAATGAAAACCGATTCATTTTTGCTTGGTTTTTAGCACGTTTGCATCTGCTTGAATGTAGATAATATAAAAAGAAAATAAAGCAGCTCCCCCCACCACCAACTATCTATATATACATAATCATATATATAATTCATATATATACGAACGCTTCATGTTGCCCGAGCAGACCGTTGTATTGTGCTCTTTCTCTCTCTCAAAGTCTCTGTCTCTGTCTCTCTCTCTCGGGAGTTTTACAGGTATTTATTCAGACTTTTTTCAGTGTCCAAGAGGGGTTAAACAAGGTTGTATGCTAAGCTCACAGCTGTTTTCCTTTTTCATCGGTGAATTGGCAGTGGAGTTATCAAAGAAGGGGAGACATGGAATACAAATGATACCTGGCGCAACAGATTTGCTCTTAATGCTATTTGCTGATGATGTTGTTCTCTTGTCTGACACACCCATAGGGTTACAAAATCAATTAAATGCCCTTAAGCAAGAAACAGACAGACTACAACAAACAGTGAATCTCGATAAGACCAATATTATAGTTTTCCGCAATGGAGGTCATCTTTCGACTCGTGAAAAATGGTGCTGTGGTGATAGGGAAATAAAAGTAACCAATACATATAAATATTTAGGAATGTTATTCACAACAAAATTGAGTTTGACATCTGCGTGGGATGAAGCAAACAGAAAAGGGAAAAAAGGTGTAATCCAAATTATAAAATCACTCAGGAGACTGCGTTCGACTGACGCTTTCCCTTAGTTTGGGCGGGGCAAAGGCAGCTCATGAATAATGAATGCGTCTCGCGGCGCAGGCTGCCTGGCTTCAGCAATTTCTGCAAGTGGTTTATCTCTCTTTTCTAATCTCCGGTATCACCAACTGCGGTCCTATACTGGCTTAGTGTGCATTTCTGAATGACCACTGTTTTCAAACATAATCAAAAGTTTACCGTAACAAATCCATATTTTTCAGACGAGATTTGTCTCGTGAGACTTTTGCAGAGTTGAAATAAAATGAGCAACTTAAAAGAGGAGACACTTCTGCCATTCATGGTCGGTTAAACAGTAAACAACACAAATAATGATTTGCGAGACACACTGATTTCCATGAAATAACACACATGAGAAGATGAAAATAAAACCATCATCAAGTTGGGAAATTTTGAAGTGAATACTGTTTTAGTTTGACAGTATGAATGCAATGATACGAGCTATGGCTCAGTCATGGAAGCTTAATATCATGTCAGAATGTGTGTGTGTGTGTGTGTGTGTGTGTGTGTGTGTGTGTGTGTGTGTGTGTGAACTGACAGACAGGAATAACTTCTCACCCTGTTGCCCTCTTTGAGGTTGGTGAGCATCACGATGTCAGTGACCCCCTCCTGCCACACCATGCGCCAGAAGTCATCAAGGGTGTCGGTCCTGGGGCCTGGAACAGCAGACACCACGAAATAATGTCACACACTGTCTGGGTGTTGTGTTGCCCCGGTCGTTAGGCCTGGGCCGTGGGACATTAACAGGTTAATGAAATATCGTCACACACTGAGTCATCATTTGCCTCCTGTGTTAGACATGGAGCATGGGAAATTAGTAGACAATGATCTGCCTCCTGTGTCAGACATGGGGCATGGGAAATTAGTAGACAATGATCTGTCTCCTGTGTCAGACATGGGGCATGGGGAATTAGCAGACAATGAAGTAGTGTCATGACCCGAATCATTCACTCTTGTACAGCCTCACCGTGGTTACACTATCCATTCTGTTTCACGTCTTGGACGGTGAGGTGTGTAGGGGAAAACTATCGTCATCACAGTGTTGTCACAGAGACATGCTGCTTGTTTGTTGCTGTCAAGTTAAAACGACTAACCGGCGAGTGAAAGTAACAGAGAGAAACAGAGACCGAGAGAGGCATACAGAGAGACAGACAAAGGTAAAGAGAGAGACAGTGACCGAGACAGAGACCGAGAGAGGCATACAGAGAGACAGACAAAGGTAAAGAGAGAGACCGAGACCGAGACAGAGACCGAGAGAGGCATACAGAGAGACAGACAAAGGTAAAGAGAGAGACAGAGACCGAGACAGAGACCGAGACAGCCATACAGAAGAGACAGACAAAGGTAAAGAGAGAGACCGAGACCGAGAGAGGCATACAGAGAGACAGACAAAGGTAAAGAGAGACAGAGACCGAGACCGAGAGAGGCATACAGAGAGACAAAGGTAAAGAGAGAGAGACAAAGGTAAAGAGAGAGAGACAGAGACAGAGACCGAGAGAGGCATACAG
Organism: Babylonia areolata; assembly: GCF_041734735.1. Classification (NCBI taxonomy): domain Eukaryota; kingdom Metazoa; phylum Mollusca; class Gastropoda; order Neogastropoda; family Buccinidae; genus Babylonia; species Babylonia areolata. Next base: position 57,652,861 of record NC_134896.1, read on the forward strand.
AGAGACAAAGGTAAAGAGAGCGAGAGACAGAGACAGAGAGACAGAGACCGAGAGAGGCATACAGAGAGACAGACAAAGGTAAAGAGAGAGAGAGAGAGAGACAAAGACCGAGACCTAGAGAGACATACAGAGAGACAGAGACAGGTAAACAGAGAAACAGACAGAAATACCTTGAGCTGCGATATACGCCTTGCCAGTCTTGTACCCCTGGTAAATAAATGTATCTCATTTTTAGTCACTCATGACATCACTGGGTAAACAATGCACAAACTGACAGGGACTTAAAACACACATGAAAGCATGCACATCACTGGAAAAAAAATCGTATTTGCTTTAATATTCTCTTTCAAAACCAGTATAGCTTTTCCTCACAAGTTTGGCTATGGATATTAACATATGATGAAAACAACATGCCTGGAAAAGAATAATGCACCATTTCAGCCCCTTGCAGTGTATATTCTCATTGATATTCTGATGACATGCCTGACATCCGTCAATGTCTTTTGTAATTCCCCCTTTCCTCGGGCAGTTTTCTTTTCTTTTCTTCTGTTCTTCACTTT